>NC_142048.1:11932800-12232800 GCF_982192425.1 Myodes glareolus | reverse complement strand
GATTCACAATGTACATGAAAAGGGGAGTTCAAATTCCATACTCTGCAATCAAATTCATTGTGAAAAAAGTTATTGAAAACACACTATGATGTTACAAAGCTCAGCACAAGTATGTAAACCTGCACACTCTAGTAGATTTCTAAATGGAGTTTCATAACTGATATTAGTATTAAGAACTGTGTGTTACTTAGTTTCATCTCTCCATTAAGATAAAGATTATTATAAATAATGTTTTATATATCTGTAAAATATATGGATATTTATATGTAAATATAAAATTGGCGTTGTGAATAAATTCATAAAATTAAAAATAAGTGCCTTTATGGTTGTGTGTTAAATTTCAGATGAACAACCAAGTGGACTGGAAATGCATGTTTTTATACTAACAGGAGTGGTAGCATGCGTGAGAATAATATCCTTAAAGCTACAAGCAGTCTGTCCCCTTCTTCTGAATATTTCTGTACTTTTTTCTGTAATGTAACTTTTATCTGGAAGGAATGATGTGAAAAGTGCTTCTTACTTTAGATATTTTTGATTTTGGAGTATTTGCATATTCATTAATCTATCCTGGGAATAGAACCTAAGTATGAACTAAAATTAATTTGATCAAGGTTCTTTCTGATATATTTACTACAGCTAGGGATCTGAGGAAATGGGGTCAAGTGCAAAATTTTCCAATTGTGATATCATGTTGTAATTCAAATAACTTCAGATCATAGTTAATTTTTATATTTGATCCATTTTGAAGGAAATTTTACCTTTTGTTATTTCCCATATTATCTATACTTTGATTTTATCCAAAAATACTCACAGAGTTAATTAAAGAAATAACATTTATTTTATTTAAGTTGTATTTTATAATTTTTTATGCCTGTGAATGTGTGCTCTTTAAGTATGTAGGATATATATGGGTTCCAGTGGAAGGCAGAAGATGGCATCAGATCCCCTGGAGCTTGATTAGAAAAGCATGGGCTATAGGAATGAAATTCCAATCCTCTGAACAAACAGTAAGCACTCCAGCACTTATAAATATGTTTGCACATATTTAATGATTTATTAGTCTTTAATAAAACACTTTAATACACTTCTACCCCAGATAATATAAGGCTAAGGAATGTGATTCTTAAATGACTAATAATGGGGAAACAGAGTACCTGAGTATTTTACTATATCGTTTTTTAATTTTTTTTATTTCTCATATATTATAACCCAAGAGCATTTTTATCTCTCTGCACTCCCCCAGTCCCTCCTCCTCACTTCGCCTCTCGCTAAAATCATTATTCCTCTGTTTCCCTTCAGAAAGAGCAGGTCTCCCAGAGATGTTAACTGAACATGGTATAACAAGTTACAATAAGACCAGTTGCATATCCTCATAATAAGACTGGGAAAGGCAACCCAGTAGTGGGAAAAGGATCCAAATAGAAGGCATAAGAATCAAGTATAACCCCTCTCCCAATGTCAGGAGTCTCACAAGAACACAACCTTAACATATATGCAGAGGACCTAATTTAGATCCGTACAGGCTCCATAATTATTGTTTCAGTCTCTGTGAGCCCCTTTGAGCCCTTCTTAATTGATTCTATGAGCCATGTTCTGTTGTATGAGGAGCAGGCTGCTTGTTGTCCCAGCTGCCCAGCTAACCTAACCCCCGAAATAACCACACAGAAACTGTATTAATTAAATTACTGCCTGGCCAATTAATTCTAGCCTCGTATTGGCTAACTCTTATATCTTGATTCAACCCATTTCTACCAATCTGTGTAACACCATGAGGTCGTGGCTTACCGGTAAAGATTCTAACCAGCATCAGTCTTAGACAGGAGCTTCACGGTGTTTTGCCACTCTGCCCTTTTTCCCAGCATCTTGTTCTGTCTATTCTGCCTAAGTTCTACCTTATCAAAAGGCCAAGGCAGTTTATTTATTCAACCAATGAAAACAACACATAGACAGAAGGACCTCCTATACCAGTATTCTAATGGCGTCCTTGATCCCACTGGGTCCTACAATTCTTCCTCCCCATCTACTCTGTGGTTCCTCAAATTCTGCCTAATGTTTGACATTGGGTCTCTGTATCTACAGACATCAGTTACTGAATGAATCTTCTTTGAGGATGTTTTGGCTAGGCTCTAGACTATGATTATAGCAGAATATCATTGGGAATCATTTCATTAACTTGTTTCTCTTTCTTTGTCTAATCACATTTGGTTCTATCCTAGGTCTCTGGGCTATCCAGACGCTGGTTTCTGGCCATCCAGGCAGTGTCAGGTGTGTGTTCCTTCTTATGACAAGGTCCTCAAGTTGGATTACTCAGAAGTTGGTCATTCCCACAAGTTCTGTGCCACTGTTACCCTAGCATATCTTGCAGTTGATCGGATTGTAAGTTGAAGGCTTTGAGGCTACACTGATATCCCAATTCTTCCACTGGAATTCTTGCCTATTTAACAAAGATGGCTTGCTCAGACTCTATATCCCCCATTATGTGGTGTCTTTGCTGGGGTCACTTTTATAGATTCCAGGGGACTTCCATTGCACTAGGTATCTACAACACTGAAATTCCTCCTATTCCAATAGTTTCTCCCAGTACTCTCTCTCTCCATCCTGCTTCTTAAGGAGTTTTCAAAGATTGTGTCATTGGTTTATTTAGATATTGTGATGACTGTTATTAGTTGTCAACTTGATTATATATGGAATGAACTACAATCCAGAAATGGAGGGCATAACTGTTATCTGAATCTTGAAGTTTGATAACACATGTCTCTGCTCTAGATCTGGAGGCAGAAAGCACACCTTTAATCTGGGCTGCACTTTCAGCTGGAAGTGTCTTTAAGGGCAATGGACGAAGAAAGGTCTGTTTCTTCACTTGCTTGTTCTCATTTCAACATGTCCATCCCTTCACTGGTACTGGAATCTCCTTCTTCAGGATGACAAAATATACAAAAAACCAGCTGACACATCCAGTCTCATGGGACCTAGTAACTATTAGATTTGTGGACTTCCATTCACAAATGGTCATTGTTAGTTTAGTTGGACTACTCTGTAAGTCCTTCCAATAAATAATTTCCATATCTATCTATATATCCATCTATAGATATAGAAAGAGAGTTTCATTTCTTAAGTTTTGTGACTCTAAAAAACCTACCCTGATTAATGCTGATTTACATAATAAATTTCATTATTTTCAAAGTATAAATTTTTATATACTTTATTATATTTTTACTATTCATCTTTAATACCATCCCTCATTCCTCTCCCATTTTTGTTGTTCCCCATCATCTTCTCAACTTGTCCCCAATTAGTGCTTTATTTTCATATTATCTTAACCCAATGGATTTCTTACAGATGCTTCCATGTCATGGGTAAAAGGCTGTTAGCAGGAGAATGAACAACTTACTAGTGGCTTCTATCTCACTTGATCACTGTCCTAATGATGAATTGACATCTTATAAGTTGTTCTCAACTCTATGACAGGGTGCTGACTCACTGGATCTGTCTTACACAGATATTATGTAGGCAAAAATAGCTGCTCTGAGTCCAAGAGCACACATCTGCGGTGATTTGAAAGAAAATGGCCCCCGAAAGGAATTGCAATATTACGAGGTGTGGTCTTGTTGGAAGAAGTGTGTCACTGTGGGGGTGGGATTTGATGTCTCTTGGTCAAGCTTCCCTCAGTGTGACTGTCAGTCAACTTTCTGTTGCTTGTAAGATGTCGGGCCTATACCTACTTTAGTACTAGAGTTTCCTGCATGACAGCATCCTCCTCATCATGATGATAATGGACTGAACGTCTGAAACTGTAAGTCAGCTACCCCAGTTAAATGTTTTTACTTATGACTTCCTGTAGTCATAGCATCATTTCACAGAAATAGAAAACTAACTAAGACAACATCCATATGCTGGATATAACGACCAAAAGTCAGAGTTTCTCACAATATCCTTCCTCCTTTTCTTGTTCTCTTTCCACTTTTTCATCCATGATGTTTTTTGAACCATGGAGAGGGCAGTATCCCTGTCCCATTTACCCCTGCAATTTAGTTGGCACTTCTTTATACAATATTGTTCAGTTATGACTCTTCTGTGAGAGTTGTTTACAGTAAAAATAATTTTTTTTTCTGAGAAAAGTTGAAAGTAGCATTAAAATTTGGGCATAGAAAGATGCTTAGAATATCTCCTGAGAGTGTCCTCATTTGCTTTGTATTTTAAACCACTCTCCTCAGGTTTGGGTAGCTAGAATGCTGATTTGTACAATTTATTCATTGATTTCAAAGTTTTCAATCATTTTATAAAAACATGATTCACCTATCATGTTCTCCTCTCCCTCTTTATTCTTCGTACTTTCTTCTCTTTCTCTTTCTTTTCTTCATTCACTTTCTTCTCTTTCTTACTTCTTTTCTCTTTTTCTGTTCCTCAGAGGTTCTAATACTCCGCCTCATTGGAAAAAAGGGAGAGAATGACACGGGCAGAGCAGACTCGCACCTCACATGGACAGAACATCAGAGCTGGCCCTGTAAATAGAGGGTACAGGTTAGCAGGCCTGTGGGTTTGAGAGCAAGAGAGTTGCCCCCACCCACTCCCTCATATGCCATAGGATGTCAAAGATAAGGGAAATATTCCCTCCACCTAACCCCTTGCCGCTTATGACAGGTGAGAGATCTGACCTCAGGGGCATGAGAAAAGGAAGAACTGGTCCCGTCACTCATCAAATGCAGCAATCCAGAGAGCAGGCCCTGCCACTTGCCTGGGAAAATAGTAGAAGTGACCCTGGTGGTTTGAGTGTGGGCGAGCTGGACTCAAGGGTGTGAGACTAGCAAAACCTGTCTCTCTCCTTGCAGTCTGCTTCATTGAGTGAGATAACCAAGGCAATGCTGAAGAGCTCACCTGAGTGATGACATACAGGGAAACTTGGCAGGCTGAGTAACCCAGCTACCACCTAGGCCCAGAACCAGGACTATGAGATGGCCCACCCTAACACCCACCTTATCGCTGAACTGCTGAAGCAAGTGAAGGGTCCAGATCCACAGCTACAGGATCTCCATGACATAAGGCCGCAATAGTATATCCAAGAGAAGCCCGAATGATGCCCAGTTTTAATGGTATAGCAGATGCCAGAGGTCTTGAACCAGACCAGTGACTCATTTCAATGAACACCGACAAGTAAAAGTGTTTGGACTACAAGGTATATTGATTGGGTGGCTTACTGGACCACACTAAATCTTCCATTCTGAGACTATTTCAATCTGGTTTTGTTGTTTGTGTTTGGTTGGTAGATTTTACATTTAAATTTCGCTTTGGAGGAGGTTGCAAGGGCAGAGGATGAGCGTAAAGGGACAGGGAAATGAGTGGGATCAGGATGCATCATGTGAAATCCACAAAGCATCAATAAAAAAGTTTTTGAAAAAAGAAAATAACAAATGAAGAGATAAAATGTTAATAGCAGAATATCTGATGTATATATATTATATAATTTAAATACTTGAAATTCTCTAATTTTTTTTCTAAAAATAATACTGATTTCCTTATTGTACCAACTGTCTGTATGTAAATAAGCCCCAGTACTCATCTTTCACAGCCACCTGTAACTGTTCAAGATTTATTCCAACTTCAGAAAACACTCTCTTCGTCAGTCTTAAACTCCATCCAAAGTACATAAATATTTCTTAACTGTCTCTGTTTCTCTGGATCTTTCCTCCATCTCTCCTGTCCATATTTTCTTCATTGTTCCTTTAACTATTTTATTTGAATGTTCGAGTGTCATCCTTCTCTTCCAGAATTTGCATGCTTCTAGACTCATTGAAGATTCAAATCTGATTCATTGGTTCACTCGCCATTTCCTATGAAGCAAAAGCCATCCATAGCTCTTGGATCAATAAGAACAATTAGACACATGGTTTGGTTATTTTTCTGAAGTTAGAAATTCACTGTTTAAAAGAAACATCATTTTCCAGAATTCCACTACTGTTTTTTTTTTTTTTTTACAAAATTTGCCCATTTAATATTGTCTATGAGACTATCAGCTGAAATATCCTTTGTCTCAAATAGAATCTCTAGGAGATAATCATTGACTTTGTTTGGTTGATTGGTTTTTCGAGAAAGACTGAGTAGCCCTTTCTGTACTGGAACTAGCTCTATATACCAGGCTGGCATTCAACTCAGAGATCCTCCTGCCACTGCCTCCCAGGTGCTGAGATTAAAGGTGTCACCACCATGTCCAGCTCATTATTGTTAATATTTTCTTCTCTGCTCTTTCAAGTCCATTCAAGTAAGCACAGAAAGGTTTCAGTTTACTTCTTCAAATGCTTTTGAGCATACATACATATTCCAATTCCACTATGTTATTCAAGACACCCAGTATTTCTAATTTTATCCTCCTTTAATATCGTCACAAAACTGCAAAACCTGTGAATGTTAAATATACAAAAACTGACAAATTATGGATTGTATTCTCTTCCTAAATTTTGAATAACGTTCACACTTTTAATCTAATCAAAACTTTCTGTGATCCCGTTCATTATTTGTTAGTGTTTTGTGGATCATATTGAACAAAGTCTTGCTAAAAAAAGAAGTAATATAATGTAAACCAAGATTTAAGAATTACTGTGAAAAATTAAGACTATATGAAAATGGATGATATGTAAACTTCACCCATTGTCATGTGCAACCCTAAATAGTTACTAATTTTTATGACCTTAGACTTGCTTGTTATGTATATGATAGCACATGCTATAGCTTAGCTGCTGGTTAATGGCTTTTAATTTACATTGTCTTTGTTTGTGGCAATATAATAAAACTTGAAATGGTTTTCAGACTGAATTCTTTAGGAAGCATTCTGATTGGCCCAGAATGTGGCAGAAACCCAGCTGCAGTAAGTGACTAATTGAACTTTTTGCACTATTACTAGATGCTCTGTTTGAAAAGTGAAGCTGAGCGTACTTTAGTTCGTTGTATTATGGGAATTATTCCTTGGAGAAAATAAACAGTGTTTCAATGGAGAAAAGTCAGAGGTGGCGTACCTTTTGTACTGTGGTGTCCAGGCTTCTGCCATTTGATTTTCCATCTTCTTTCTTTCTTTGTTTTTTTTTTCTCCTTTTTAAAATGAGGGGTTGATGTGGAAAAGGTGAGTTTATGAATAACAGCTCAATATGGACCAAGAAACTTGCTGCTTTGTAAGTAAACAATCTTCTCAGGTGAGCCTACCACACCTTTGATAAATTGATCTGTTAGGATTTCATAAAGAGATCATTAAAGTTATTTACAGCCTTTGTCCCACATTTCCCTTGTAAACTTTTCCTGGAAGACACAGCTAAATAACACTGGCACAGATGGCCTATTATTGCTGTGTAAGTCATGTTGACAGGTATGCTTTCTGCTCTCAGGCTCCTTGTTTTTATTTTCCAGACATGACTGGTAAATAAAGAATTAAAATTTGGAAACTTGATTGATCTTGATTTTTTTTCTCACTATTAGAAGAGTCTCATTTGACTGCCAGAACTTGTACCACTGTATCAATGTCGCATGGGTCAAGCACACCTCAAGTTATGGAAATGATTGCCTTGAGTGTGTGGTTTTGTATAGTGCAGCAAAATACACACACACAGACACGTACACAAACATGCACGTACACACACATGCACACACACATATAATGGAAGATTTTTTTTGAAGGCTTTGGGTCTTCTTTTAATTTGGCAGTCATAGGGAGCAAACTTTCCCCACTATGATAAACTTTCAGAACTAGGTATGTGGTTGTTAGTTAAAGTATTTAATTTCACAGGTTCAGTGTTTTATTCTCATACTATAGTAATATTTTAAATTAGAATAATCTGTAAGAATAAAAATATTATTTTCTTTTGTCAAAATGTCACATACTATTTCAAAAGGCCAATATTTGATTTAAGGCTACTCTTTTTATACTTCAAAGATAAATCCACCCTTCAAAATGTCAGAGGTCAGTGAGCCTGAAAGAACTGAAAATGGGCATGGCTTTTGCCATTGTCAGACATTTAATGCTGTGTCTACCTTTTACAAATCTTTTAAGTATGTTATAAAGGAATATGATTGCTTTAACTGATATGATTAGATCTACTCACCATGGGTGTCTCTGGGGTGATATGATTAGATCTGCTCACCATAGGTATCTTCTTTGCTGGGGTCCTGGATGGTGGAAATGGAGAAAGGAAATTGAACAGTAACTAGCACTCAGAAATCATTTTTTCTTGATTGTGGATGTGATGGGATCAGACAGTCCTCCTGAGCTGTAGTCCAAAATCAACACTCTCATCTTCAAATTGCTTTTGCCAGTGTACATTATCATAACAAGAAGATATAAGAAAGACTATGCTATATCAGTGGGTAGGATAATTTTTAAGAAATAATATAATTTTGTCTCCATTTGTTGTGAAACTGAAATTATTCTCATTATACTTTCTTACTGTGATATATAAAAAGTGACTGAATAAATTTGTGTTTGCATATCAAATACCTATGGGCTTGTATGAATATTAGCAAAATTATATAAATAATATATCAGACTGCAGTTAGAGTTCTGTTTGGTTAAACTGGAAGTACTCTAGACAATCTGGTAAATATTTTCCCAACTGAATCACCACAGTGTATTAAGATCAGTCTGCACGTAATTTACTAACAATGATAGGTGCCATGTCCAAGCATAGCTCCAAGGACTTGATCATAACTAGGGGAGGAAAGGAAATGAAGAAAGACATACACAAATAGACAGAAATATGGGAATTATATGATCTCAGATAGAGAACCCACAGCACTCTGGCAGCTCAGTTGTTTATTATATACAATGGAACAGGGAGGCAGAGTTAGTGCACACAACTGAACAAGAAGACAGAATTACATACAGATAAACAAGGAAGCAGGGTTTACGGTATACAGCTAGATCAAGGGGAAAGGTTCAGCTAATCTCAGTAGGAACAGTCTCTGTAGGGGAATAGTCTTCAGACAAAAGTATCTTGGGAGAGAAAATGACAGGGGTTATTTTCTACACACACCACCAATAGCCAGAATGGAAGGCTTTGCCACTCTCTGAGTACCACTTCTGGATGAAGACTTTGGCATTTCTTCATGGATGTGAGGCTATAATATTTTTGACATTCCCATGCCCATGTCAACATGCGTAATTCACCCTGGGCTTCATTCACTCGGGGATTTCTGTGTTCTCTATTGATAGAACTATCATTAGCAGCAAGAATGTGAATACCTTAAAACTGTGCTATTTGTAAAGATTTACAGCTGGAGTCTCCAGCAGCAAGTGCTGAGATCAAGGTGATATCATGATTAACTTTAACTGTCAGCTTGACACAGCCTGGAGTTGTCTGGGATGATAGCCTCAGCAATTAAATGCCTAGACTGGATTGGTCTCTGAGCATGCCTCTGGGGACTGTCTCAATTGTTAATTAAAGAAGGAGGGTCTGACCCACTGGAAGCAGCCAGCACTATCCCAAGGCAGTACTGAACTGGGTAAGACATCTGAGTAAAAGCCATTCAGTGAGCCAGAAAGAATTTAAAAAGGTTTTCTGAACAGATTATTCTATGCTGTGCTCAGGAGGCCTTGGATTTTTATCTTTCTTTTGCTCAGACACGTGATTCAGGCTTCTTTGGGACAGGAACATATTTATCGTTGGAGCAAACTCCAGCAGAATAATCTATTGCTTACTTTTTACATAGGGCAGCAGGTGCTGTCTTGAAGGGGAATCAGAACAGAAACTTTCTGTGTCTATTATAAATGTACTTTATGATTTTCCTTCCTCCTTTATATATTTACATGCTATTAACTAACTGAAAGAAGGGTTCTGTCAATTTTCAAAGGAGGGAACTTAAATAAATCCACTCAATTCACGTGTTACACACTACCTATCTTTGCAGGGATAGTTGTTGAATGAATTGCATTCATACCCGCATATGTGAACATGTATGCATGTGTCCATGCATTTGTGAATGTATTCAGAAATAACAAAAATAGCCGGGCAGTGATGGCACACACCATAAATCCCCGTACTCAGAGGCAGAGTCAGGAATATTTTTGTGAGTTCAAGGCAAGCTCTCTCTGGGCTACAAGAACTGGTAGCAGAACAAGCCCCAAAGCTATAGAGAAACTTTGTCTTGAAAAACCAAAACAAAAAGAAAGAACTAGCAAAAATACAATACTGTGCCAAATAAAACCTTTGTAATCTCACTTTAGTGCCTTCTTCTGATCATTTTATTTGATCTCACTTGACCCTGTAAATCTGTAAGCAGAAATATGGCTGACCCCTCCCCCAAACACATCCAATGGCTTAAGATCACATGCATTAGTTAGAATTAGTATTGCTGGGATACTAAAATCAGCTTGGAGATGAAATGTTTTACTCCACTTGCATTTGTAGGTAACATTCTATCACAAAAGGAAGTCAGGGCAGGAAGTCAAACAGGGCAGGAACCTGAAGGCAGGAACAGATACAGATGCTATAGAGGATGCTTCTTACTGGCTTGTTCTGCAGGGTTAGCATGCTTCTTATAGAACCTAGACCACCAGTCTAGGGATGGCACCACCCTGATTAATCTGTGCTCTCCCACACATCAATTACTAATTAAGAAAATTTCCTGCAGTCTTGTCTACAGGCTGAATTTATAGAGAAATTTTCCTTATTGAGGTTCCTCCTTCTCAGATGAATTCAAGTTGTATAAAACTCTCATAAAATTAGCCAGCACAACTGACTCCTTGTCAAATTGACACATAAATACATCACTATTAAGTCATAATCTTCCCTTTCTTATTCAGCTCCAAGATCACAAATTAATAGAGACATTACAATATAAAATATTTTACAAACATAAAAAAGTCAACACTTTAAGAAACACAAACAGTTAAAAATTCAGTCTCTTTAAAATATCCAATATATTAAAATCCAAAGATTTTTAAAATAAAATGTCTTTCTTTCAAATGTAGGCTATTATAAAATGGAAAAAATAAGTTAAAAGTTTCTTGCTTCAAGAAGGAAGGATCAGGACACAGTCAGAATCAAATCACAGTAAAATCAAACCAACTGTGCAAATAACTCAATGTATAATGTCTGGGATCTCCTCGGGATCTTCTAGGCTCCTCCAAGAGCCTTGGATCAAGTCTTAGGGTCTGTACTGCTGTGGACACAGCTTGTCTTTGAGGCTCCATCTGGCTCTACTCCATCATTAATGCTTCTCCTGGTGGTCTTCATATGTTATCAATATCTTCAAAACTCCTGGTATCTCTTGATGCAATGGAGCTTACCTGTAAGGAGCCATCAGAACATCGCCATTGTTAAATGGTGCTGGCATACTACAGCTTGGAGGTAAACAGATCCTTTGATGCTGCCGCGTGGGCCAGAGCGCCTGGGGCTTGTATTTTGCATAACAGAGCCTTGATTCCCTGGCCTATCCCGAGGCCCTGGGCTCCAGCAGAATGGTATTAACCAATCAGCATCCAAGCCTCTCCACCCTAGAAAAGTGGTTCTGCTTGGCTTCTCGCTCTCTCTCGTCCCTCTCTCATCCCCCATTCCCCCTTCAACCAAGTGCTCCAATAAAGTTGTGATTTGGGAAGGATTCTCGATTTCGTGGTCGCTTCTGCTTGCTGTTCAAGGGATGCGTCTCACACTTACCTTTGAACAATAGCTTCTCTTTGGCTCTTCTTGGGGACTCCAGTCTTGCCACACAATGCCAACCATTACCTGTTCTCCATGACTTCTCCATGCTTTCAAAACCAATACTACCTGGGCGTCTCTTAAACTACCAAATTCAGCTACCAGCATGTGACATATAAGCTTGGCTACATCTGAAACACATATTCTGTGTGTTGGACCTGAGAAAACATTTCCCAGAAAATTTTACCTCAATGTTACTTGTCTCTTCTTAATCACAGGTAATTCTTCAAACTGAAATGGCTAGTATCCTTTGTTCAACCTAAGCAAAGGTTTTGCTTTAGTGATTCTGGCCTCTTATTTGTTACTGCATTCTTCAGCATGAGTTGACCAGATACCACTGATTCTTCCCATAGAAGAGTCTGTGGTGTCTTTGCTTCTGTCTGAAATTTCACAAACCAGGTCTTCATAATCTTCATTGTTCTCAACATTCTTATCTTCCAAGTTTTTATGGAAAAACTCATTCAACTCTCAGCACTCAATGGCATTTCTGGCTCACCCCTCCCCCAAAACAATATGGTCAGGTCTATCACAGCATTATGCGACTTTTTGTACCTACTTCTGTCTTAGTTAGGGTTACTAATGTTGTTAAAAAAACAAACAAGCAAACAAAAACCAATATGACTGTGGTGATCCAACCTGGGGAGGAAACTGTTTATCTCAGCTTATTCTTCCAAATTACTGTCCATCACTGAGGGAGGTCAGTGCCAGAATTTAAACAGGACAGGAACTTGGAGGCAGGAGCTAAAGCATGGACCATGGTGGATGCTGCATATTAGCTTGCTCCTCATGGCTTGTTCAGTCTCCTTTTTTATAGGGATACAATCTGAGACATGGCAACACCTAGAATGGGCTGGGCTTTTTCCATCATTTAGTAATTAAGGAAATGTCATACAGGCTTGTCTATAGGATGATCTTATGAAGGCATTTTTAAAATTGTGGTTCCCTCCTCTCAGAAGACGTCAGTTTGTCTCAAGCTTACATAAAACCAGCCAGCACACCATGCAATTGTTAATACTGCAGGAATACATTTGTTTTAGTGTTGATTTAATTCCTTCATCAATACCTATTGTATGTATTAATATTATTCTGCAGGTATTACCTTGCTTTTAAACAAGGTTCTTTTTAGGTGGATTACTTTGTAAAATGAGACAGAATTTTGTAGAATTTGTGATTGTCTACCATGTTTTAGGTTATCCTTAGTTGCCAAGTAAATGTCAATCTAGACTTTTCATAGGTGAATAAGATACTGTTGCCTCATGGCTCTACTTGTAAAACACTCATGCCAATATCCACAAATAGATAGTTGCCTTGCACTTTCTCTCACATAGCTTAAAGTGACCGAGGTTTATCTCTAGAAGCAAAGCAAACAAACATTTTCTCTGACAGAAATTTAACTATTTAATTTCTGCATTCTTCAAACAAACTTTGTTTATGTTCTTATAGTAAGCAATAAATTAAAGCTTGCCAAGTGTTTAAATATCTGTCTTCTCTAACCTAGGTAGTGTAGATAACTACCTAACTTTATGCCTCTGGAGGTATACTGTTAATATGTTTTGAGAAGAAATTCTTGTTTAATAGAAGACCACATTTACTTCTGTCAGGAGGACACATCACACTGTCTATCTCTAGATGACAAAGGGTGAGGTTAGGAGTGGGGAACACAGATTTCACTGAGACAAGATGGTTACCAGTGAAAGGACACTAACCGGCATGTGGCTCTGTCACACCTTACTGTTATATTTACTATTATATAAACCTTTATATTATATTCCAGAAGCTAGCTTCCAAAGTCTATTCCATTATTTGGCCAATCCCTCCTTCTGAGTTATCAAAGTATTGAAATCCAGTAGTTAGAAGAAGCTCCCTTTAGTTCACATAAATAACATCTTGTGTTAAAATTCAACATTTCATCCTAACATGGGATTTCCTCTTTTGCCTTTATAACCCACCATTTTCCTGTATGCCACATCTGTCTCCTATCTCTCTGTAGCCATTCCTTTGTCCCTCCAGGACAAATAGCTCTTCATTTGTCCCTGGTTCCCTTCTTCTTCTTTCTCTTCCTGTGTCTGCTGTCTTTGTCCCTCTGTTCCTCTAGGACAAATAAAACTCTTTTGTGCTGAGAATATGGTCTGAGAAATTGCTATCGGAGGCCTTGAGCCAATAATTTTGTTTTCAACACAAACTAATTATAGTCTAGGACATTAATAATTAAATTGATAGTACTATATGCCTTTAAATTCAAGAACTCATAAGATAATAAATTCAATATGCTTAGAAAAGAATGACTTGCTCTTTCTCATCCCAAATATCCATGCACATGACATCCCACAAACAATCATTTTTTTAGAGAAGAAAACAAAGACTTACGCTTGTTACCTTTTCATCAACATTAAATGGAATACGATATTTCAAGTTTAGGTCCATCAAACCCCACCACCTACTCACTTCCAAAAATAGTTCCAATCAGTAATTAGACAGTCAGTTTTTACGTGTGACTATCAATAAAGAGAAATCCATTTAAATCTATATGTCTATTTATGTTTATGTTTATAAATCTATGTATTTGTGTTTCTTTTGCTTGCTTGCGTCAAAGGTAACTTGTATATAGCCACTAACATCACCCACGTTGCTAATTTCTCTTTAAGAATTATGTTCGGGCTAAAAATGTTATCGATATTAAAACAGAAGCTTAGGATGATATGGTTACAACAGAAGTGATCTCATTATAAATGACACCATAATGTAGCATTAAAAGTAATAATTTCTTTTTAATGATGAAACCCAAAAGAAATCTACATATGTATGCATGTGTACATGTATATGATACATATCTGTGTGTACTTTAGAAAACATCTATGTAATTGTTTTGCATGAGGAACTTAAATAGAGTATTGAAAAGATAGAAGGTTATTGAACATGTTAAAATAAGCAAGATATGGTGAATGAGCATTACTGTCACTAAAGACAAATACACTATCAATGAAGATTTGAGTAGCTTACAGATACTAAGAAAAGGAAAAGATAAATTTCTCATGGAACTAAGTCCCCTTTTAATGATGGTAGTTATTGAATATTCAGTTATTATGTCACCATGTCTCTAAATAAGGTTTTGTGACAATATATATTATTTATTATTTGTCTGTTATGACTTTTGTCTTTAGTATCCAGACCCTAGGAATGTATCAGTAAACACAATCCAAGAAAAGTTGTTACTAGCATGTAGAAGAAAAATCTGATGTTACATTGTTTTAGAGCTTCAACAGATTTTAAGTGTGATGAGAACTTTTGTTAAAAATGCAGATTTATTGGTGTTGCCTGGGGTACTAACACAATTTTTAGGGATTCATGAATTCCACTTAAAAGATGTATACTTCTTCATATGAATAATAGAAAATGTCATCTTAAGAGCCAGCAAGATGGTTCCATGGGTAAATGCACTTGCTTCACAGGCTTAGTGATTTGAACTTTATCCCTTGAATCCATATGAAGGCAGAATGGAAAAACTCACTCTACGAAATTGACCTCTGATCTCCACATTTGCCATAGTACACATGCCTGCAATACAGCATGCATGCATATATATTTATAGCTAATACACAAATTTGAAAGAAATTTTAATAAAATGGGATTTGAACATAAAAAAACATTTATTGATTGAGCCATTTAAATTTGTAAAATGTAGTCTTGACATAAAAGAAAAAAAAATAACAGCCTTCAATTCACAATCCCAGAAAGCCTAGACAATAATGAGGACCCTAAGAGAAACATACATCTACTAATCTACTTGGGTAGTAGAAAAACACAAGATCTTCTGAGTAAATTGGGAGCATGGGGACCTTAGCAGAGGGTAGAAGGGAAAGGGAGAGGAAAGGAAGAAAGAAGAGAAAAATGTAACTCAATATAATCAATAAAAAATATTTCATGAACTGATTAAAAATGTAGTCTTGAGCCTAAAATAGTTTAGCAAGCATTACTTGAAAATTTTTATTCACACAGCTATTAGTATACTTACCTAGAGTACTTAAGAGTATTTTTCATAAGAAAATACTTCTAAGTGACAACATGGCAACTTTTATTTTCATTCAAATTGCACTGCTCTTTTTGCCCTCATAATTTCAAGTTTATGTCAAAAAGAGCTTCAGACTCACACTGATAGTCTCAGCCCTTTAGAGGCTACAGTATAAGCCTGTTTTAAGTTGAGACTAGCTTGGAATACTGAGTGAAACTCTTTCTGAATCAGAATTGTATCACTCTAAAGAGACATCATGACTGTGACAACTCTTATATAGGAAAACATTTAACTGGGGCTTGCTTACAGTTTCAGAGGTTCAGTCCATTAACATCATGACTGGGAGAATGACAGCATGCAGGCAGATATGGTTCTGAAGTAGGAGCTGAGAGTTTTACATCTGTATCTACAAGTAGCACGAAGAGACAAATACTGGGATTACCTTGGGCTTTTGAAACCCCCAAGGCAACCCCCTGTGACACATTTCCTTTAACAAGGCCATACCTTCCAATTGTTTCACATAGTGACACTCCCTGGTGACCCAGTACTCAAAGCTATGAGCCTATGAGGGATATTCTTACCCACCACAGACCCTGTGACAAAAAGTAATAATTGTGCTAAATGAGAGGAACCTAGGCCACAGATTTGATATAATTTGGATATAAAAAAGAAGGTATTGGAAAGAGTCTAAGTAACCCAGGGAAGAAATGGTGATATTGTGACTTCATAAACACCTAGCAATAAGTAAAACAATGGGTTATACTTGATATTCTGAAAAGAAGTGGTAACGAATATAAAACAGAAATCAAATCAAAATCAAATCAAAAATGATTTTCAGTCTGCAGGAGCTATTACTATTAAAACACCGAAAAGAAAGAACACAATTTCTTGATATGTGAAATGTAAAAATGTCTCGGATTTGGGGCCAATTCAGTGATCAAGTTAAGAGAGTAGAAATAGATGGTGGTTAGAATAATACAGGTGTAAAAATGAAAGTGTGGGTGAACAGGCTGAGGGCCACAAACACGATGGGTGAAAGAAAACTCAGAATCAGCCATAACTTCTTGACTAGCCCACATAAATGGCAGGAGGAAGAGTGCAAGCAAGAGTGAGTGGGATCCAAGATGGCAGGGAGTCATCTACATGGGCCAAGGGCTGAACCACAAGCATTAGTTTCCAAGCACAATGCAATTGCTAGGAAACATTGAGTGAATATCCCAGGCACTTTGTTATTAATTAAAGTGTGATTGTCTTTATGTTAATACAAATTCATTGTAGAATTTGAATATAAACACAAGAGTGACTGAAGCAAGTGAAAGGGCTCTGAAATGTAGAAAATACAATCAACTGGAAAAAAAAGAAGGAAACAGATTTCTCTTCTATTACTGGACAGTATTTTTGCGTTAACCAGGCTGTGTACACCATTTTAAAAATACTTAGAAGAATGTGAACCAGTCAATTACTTGGGCCTTTTTATTCTTTTTCCTATAAAGACATAATTTATATATATATATATATATATATATATATATATATATATATATATATATATATACACATACATACATATACTAATACTGTCTCTTTTAAAGTGTCCTATCATATTGTTTTCAATCCAGGGATGTTTGTCCTAAATATATCAATTTCTGTGATAATAACAAGGAAATGACATTAAAGGTTTGTCAACAACACAAATATGAGTAAGCAGCAATTTGAAGAATAAGAAGAAAGAATGTTGCAGGTGCGGATGCTTAGTAGAGATGGAAAATGTAGACATATTCTTAGATTTTTGGTACAAATATTCTTTCCCTAGGGATGTATTGCAGTTCAGCTTTTCACTTTTAACACACACCCCACAAAAATCTCTGATAATACTATGAACATATAAGTTTTTGAATTGAAGCAGTTTCTCTTTTGAATTTCTGCAATGCTATATATACAGTTGGGTATTTCATGACATCAGATAAATGCCAGGACCACAGTGTAAAGCAAATTTCATTGTTTTAATATTTCCACGGTTCAGCTGGCAAGATGCCTCAACAGAGAAGGACCTTGGCTATCAAACCCAAGGAACTGAAGTAAAATGCTAGCACCCAAAGCTTGGGAAAGGAGAATGGATTCTTAGTAGTTACCCTCTGACATCAGCATGTACACAATGGCATGCATCCCCATACACATACACATTCATACACACCAAATAAACAAGTGTAATTTAGAAATTCAGACCATCCAGTAAAACTTTTAGACAGATTTGCTCCTTTCATAGCAGCTTTCCAAGCAGGATAAGACCAATTTCCTTGGCGATGTTGGTTTAATCTTAAAGAGCCACTTATTTCTGCCCAACAGTTTGAGGTGGAGGTGGTGCTGAATAACATCTTTTACATCCTTATCGGCTTCCTCTGGTTTCTTTTCTCCAAATGGAGCAGTCAAATTTGAAATACAGTACCCATGCTGTGTGAAGGTCAAGCAGCCACAAAGAAAGCTGTTTTAGTATTCCAGCACCTCCTCCAGCCAAGGATCTGGCTGCCAAACAGATGAACCCTGAGCCACAAAATCCATGAGGAAAAAAATGATTTCAGTCTCCACTCTTCATACAACCAGCTGATAACAAGTGAACTGTTTCTACCAAATCATTCTTAAATTGCATATTCATGAGCAAAAATAAATGACACACTTCAAGCTATGGAGTTTTGGAATGTTCTGTTGCTCAATAATGTCTGGTACAACTTAGGATGATAAAATGAAGTATACAAGGCAAATTTACACAAACTTATTTTCTTATGATCCTTTTTCTAGCAGCAAATCACAGGACTGCGATCCTCATCAGGGAATATGTATTGCTCTCTAAAACATTTGAAGTCAATATTATGTTCTTTTTCCTTAGACTTCTATAGATTATACATTTAAATTTGTCCTGAATTTTCTCATGATTTTTATGTATTAAACTACCAAAAGGCTACTTTCCTCCAACAGATCACTGCTTCGCTTCTACTGAACATACTCCCACAACCAACACTGCTTAAACTAATGATCCTAAGGAATTAAACCCACACAACATTTTTGGTAAGTCAGAATCAGTTGTGAACTGGAAGTTTTCCTAATTTATGGTTTCGTTAAAAAGAAATTTTAGTGGAGCAGTGGTAGCGCATGTCTTAAATCTCAGCATTCCAGAAACAGAGGTAGGTAGACCTTTAACTTCAAGTCCAACCCGGTCTACAGAATGAGTTTCAGGACAGCCAGTGAGGGCTATGCAAAGAAACCCTGTATCAAAACTTAAGAAAAGAAAACAAGCAAACAAACAACAGAAACATAAAAGCATACCAACAAGAAAACAAACAACAAAAAGAAAAGAAAAGAAATTTTGGCAAAAGAATTCAAGAATTACTAAATCACCATCTGGAGAGATAATTCAGTGGTTAACAGCACATACTCACCAAACTTGCTCCACTTCTATGTTGGGAGATTCAGAAACACCAGAACTCCAGCTCCTGGGGATGCAATACCCTCTTCTGGCCACTGAGAGAACCCACACTCACATAATGTACTCCCACCTAAACATACATATTCATACATAATTGAAATGAATAATAATATCTAAATGCAATGATCTCTGAGACTTGTTTATTTATTTATTTGTTTGTTTGTTTACTTGTTTTTGTTTGTTTATTCTGCTTGCAGACAGGGGTAAGTATATTTGTCATGCTTAGGGTACAGAGGTCAGAGGACAACATCTGACTCACTTCTCTCTTTCTCCAATGTGGATCCTAGTGAACTGAATTCAGGTCTTCATGTTTAACAGCAAGCACACATACACACTTGATATGGGGTTTCCCTCTGTATCCTGTGAATGTGTTCTGTTACCAATGGTTAAGGAAGAAGCTGCTTTGGGCCTCTGGCAGGGCAGAATGGGGTAATGTGGGAATTCCAAGCAGAAATAGAGGAGACAAGCATCAGAGTCAGAGAGAAGCAACGTAGCTGCTTAAGGAGAAAGACACTGGAGGGAACTTTATCAGTAAGCCATAGCCATGTAGCGATACACAGATTAATAGAAATGGCTCAATTTAATATGTAAGAGATACTTAATAAGAAGCTGAAGATATTGGTCAGGCAGTGTTTAAATTAATAAAGGGTCTGGGTGGCTGGGAAATGAACAAGCAGTCTCTGGCTACAGAATGGTGCCACAGCATAGGCAAATACATCCACATGAAGTCTGAGAGAGCTTGAAAAGGAATTCTAGACACAAAAGAAACTGAGTTAGTCACAGTTTCATGGTGGCAACATTTTCTCAGGTGGGCTAGAGAGTCACAATCTATAGCAGTCAAAGTGTAGTCATGTTAGGTTAGTTAGTTTGGTTTTCTAGAGGTACAGAGATATATTTCAGGTGGATAGTTATTCTTCAAACCTTTCAAAGACTTGCACAATATGGTATTTAAATGTTTAAGAACTTAGGACTTTTCATGACAATGAGACACATTTGTTCCTTGCAGCACCAATCTACTTCAAGAGCATGATGTGCACCAAAGAGCCTCCATATGGAGTTGGTTAGCCATTTGTGCAAGAAACTGCTCTTGCCTGGACTGCTTGCTATTATGTTGTATGACTTGGACATGTAGGACCCACATAAAATGACTGCTGAACTTGTCTAAAGGTGGAGACAGTCCTTTGGGGTCCCTGCTTCATGAAAGAATCTGCCTGACACTCTGCAGGATACAGAAGGAAGTGACAGACAAACTGCCACTAGATGCAGAACTGTCTTTGAAATTTCCTGCTTCATGGAAAAGTCTGCGAGATATCATGGGCGTGTAGGCTGAAAAAGGGTGTCCTAATGTTACAGAAAAACTTTTTGTGGCAGTGCAGATAGCAATATGTCTCTGCCAATTTAGAGTTTTGGAAGTTGCATAAACTGCACTTCCTGTTAACTTATATAATATTATATCCTTCTGGGGTCTTTAATGGAGTTGAAGAAGAGATAGCTATAATTATAGTTTCCTTAGCTATGATAAAAGATAAAATAGATTTAAATATTGTAGCTGCAATTCTTGCTTAATAGACCTGTTTTTTTATATGTAATTTTACTATACTAAAGTTAAAACCTTCCTTTTTATTTAGACAGAAAAAGGGAGGTGATGTAGAATTCTCCTCCATATGTTATGAATGTATTTTGTTATCATTGGTTAATAAGGAAGCTGCTTTGGGCCTCTGGAAAGGCAGAATAGAGGAAGGTGGGACTTCCAGGCAGAGATAGAGGATAAAAGCAGGCAGAGTCAGAGACATGCCATGTAGCTGCCAAAGGAGACAGATGGCAGAGAGAAACTTACCAGTATACCACAGCCATGTGGTGATACACAGATTAATAGAAATTGGTTATTTTAAGAGGTACTTAATAAGAAGCTGAAGCTATTGGTCAAGCTGTGATGTAATTGATATAGTTTCTCTATGATTATTTTGGGTTTGGGAAGCCAGAAAACGAATAAGTGGCCTCCACCTATACCCACAAATCCAAAGTGATGGCTTTCTGGACACTTTATTTTATATGAAATGAATGGCTTAAAAGAGCTTCTGCTTGCAAGGTCCATGAAAATTATGTATTCTATCAAAACATTTTTTTCACATATATAAAAGAACACGACATACTTCCTTAATGGCACTACTTCAGTCTTATGCTCTTCTAGCTATCAGCAAGTTTCCAGCTTCAGTTTTATAGATTTCCATGAAAACACACGCTTTCCTGGATGACATTTCCTTGTGCCTTCCTGCCCAAGGGGTGGACTTCTTTAGGCTGTTGAGTGCCCAGAGCACATTGTCATTTCCCCGTCTTGATTTCCACTTCACAAAGTCTCAGTGATGAAAATAATAAGATTATACTCACTGTCTTGTTTGAGAATCTCAATTTAAGTTTAGTTATTATCCATTCTCAGTATGTTGGTTTATAGAGATACTGAATCCATAAATATACAGAAGTGATAGGACCTTAAGCCATAGTCCTGAAATCCAATTTCAACACACAGATGGCATTTTCAAAGACAGATGCACTCTTATAAATTTTACTTTCCTTCCTATAGTCCCAAAGCTCTAGGATAATCTGTTATAAAGTTGATATAACACAAGTTTCCATTGCACCTTTTGTATTTCTATGTTTAAGATTAAGAATAATGAAAAATCATACTACCTATTGTTTGTTTTTTGGAAGTACTTATTCATATCCCTATCATTAGGGATATTTCATTATTCCTAATGAAATAAAAATATTTCATTAAATTTTAGCATATATTATGTTCATTCAATTTTTAACAAAAATATATGTAATGTTTGTTTTAAGTCATAGATTTGGAACAAAAGAACCCTATTCTAATATCAGGGACACTTTTGATTCTCTATCTTGCTTGGTAAGACACCCATAAATAAAACAAGGCATGTCACACAATGGAGGAACACAGAAGTTATTCTGAAAAATTTGAAAAAATATGTATATTTGAGAATAAGCCAATAAGTAGTTGGCTAAGTGGAAAAGTGACAGGAAAGCTAAGATTATGACAAAACATAAAAATAACCACAATAAAAACATAGACAATATACCAAAGTGATAATCCTTCACGAGTTTTCTTCTAGAAAGTACTTCTTCCTAAAGTAACCAAAACACTTTTCTAGAAGTTGTTTCGATTCTAAGTCAAGTATTCATATTAAACACATATCTATATTAGACATTTCATGCTATTTGAGACAGAATAAACATGAATAGAAAAAAAAGATCTTCCCATCTTTAAAATATATACTACTAAGGGACACATAGAGAAAATACATTAATAAAGGGATCAAATAATTTCACGAAATACAAGTACTGAGAGAAAGAAACAGCTATCAGTGAATGAGCACTTAAAGCCTGCCTTAGCTGTTCCAAATGAGTGCAGAACAGACATTGCCTATACAGATATTTGCAAAATGAATGAGTGACAAGACAGGGAAGATTATAGTCAAACATGAACAACATAGGAAAGTAAGAATCCTTTATGATCCTTCTTCTAGATCCTAAAATAACTAAAGCATTTTCAAAGAAGTTGTTTGGATTATAAGACAGTTATTTAATTAATCTAACAGTAATATATATTATATATTGATGTGGGGTACCTTTTTGCCTATGTGCTGCTTTTTCTGAATAATGGATAAAGCTGTTTTGGCCAGAGGCTTAGCAGAGTAAATCCAGGCAGGAAATCTGAACAGAGATAAAGAGACATAGTAGGCGGAGTCAAGGAGATGCCGTATAGCCATCGAAGGAGAAAGATGCCAGAACATTACTGGTAAGACTCAGACTTGTGGCAATACATAGCTTAATAGAAATGGATAAATACATGATATAGATGGTAGCTAGAAGTACTTCTAAGTTATTGGCCAAAAAATTTTGTAATTAATATAGTTTCTGTATGATTATTTGGGCCTGGGTGTCAGGGAACGAACATGCAGTCTCTGCTTACAAATGGCACCAAACATCGGGCACAAATTTCCACATAAAGCCTACAAAGCTTAAAAAAAGGATTCCAGAGAGACAAAAAACAGAGTCAAGCACATCTTCTTGGTAGCATTATTCTCTCAGGGGGCTCTGCTTGCTAGAGGCAAACAGAGGCATGACTCTTTTAAAAGAGGCTTCTTGACTCAGCAATAGTGGTTAAAAAAAAGGAGGTGAATGTGTGCTAGCCGGGGCGGACTGTCCCGGAAAAGAGCACAACCCCCCCCCCCCCAGCTTCTGCGACAGGGTCTTCAGTGTTCCAAGGGACTCTTCCCTGCCCCCACGGTCACCCTTTTGTCTCCTGTGTCCTTAGAATGCCAGCTTTCCCTATTTCAGTGCTGAGGAGTTCCAACCAGAGGGATGACTCTGGGCTATCTGGGGCAGACTGCTCCTGGAAGAGAGCACAGCACCCCCAACCTCTGCTTATGCTGCTGGATCTTCTGTGTTCCACTCGACCCTACCCTGCCACCAAGGTCGCCCTTCTGTCTCCTGTGTCCTTGGAATACCAACTATCCCTACTTCAGTGCTGAGGAGTTCCATCCAGAGAAGAAAAGATGGGCAGGCACCAATGCAAGAATTCCTTCAACAACCAGAAAGGCAACATGACATCAACAGAATCCAGGGATCACGCAACTAGAAAAATTGAACACCCTACGCCAGAAGATATAGAAAAAATCAACTCTAAGCGGAACTTTATGAAAATAATAGAGGAACTTAAACAGAAGGTGAAAATCTGTCATAAAGAAATGGAAGAGAAGTTTAATAAAAATATTAAAGAAATGAGTAAAGAAATGGAAGAGAGTATAACAAAAAATTTGAAGAAACGAGTAAATCCATAAATGAAACCCTGGGAAACCAAGAAAAAACAATCAAACAGGTAATGGAAAAAGTTCGAGAATTGAAAACTGAAATGGAGGCAAAGAAGAAAACAGAAAAGGAGGGCTTTCTGGCTATGGAAAATCTAGGTAAACGAACAGAAACTTCAGAAACAAGCATAACCAATAGAATACAAGAGATAGAAGAATGAATCTCAGATTATGAAGACACCATAGAGAAAATAAACGCTCTGACCAAAGAAAACAGCAAATCCAACAAATTCTCATCACAAAACATTCAGGAAATGTGGGACACAATAAAAAAACCAAATCTAAGAATAATAGGGGTAGAAGAAAGAGAAGAATTGCAGATCAAACGCCCAGAAAATATATTCAACAAAATTATAGAAAAAAACTTCCCCAACCTAAAGAACGATATCCCTATGAAGGTTCATGAAGAATACAGAACACTGAATAGACTGGATCAAAAAAAATCCCCTCGCCATATAATAATCAAAACACAAAACATTCAAATTAAAGAAAGAATATTAAGAGATGCAAAGAAAAAGGTCAAGTAACTTATAAAGATAAACCTATCAGACTTACACTGGACTTCTCTATGGAAATCATGAAAGCCAGAAGGTCCTTGATAGAGGTTCTGCAGAAACTAAGAGACCATGGATGAAAGCCCAGACTACTATACCCAGCCAAGCTATTTTTCACTATCAATGGAGAAAACAAAATATTTCAGGACAAACACAAATTTAAACAATATGTAGCCACAAATCCAGCCTTACAGAAAGTGTTAGAAGAAAAATCACAACCCAAGGAATCCAACATTGCCATCAATGCCTACAATAACTCAGACATCTAGCAAACCTTCACAATCACAACTCAAAGAAAGGAAACACACACATTCTACTACCCCCCACCCCCCAAAAATAGAGGAAAATATCCGGAGTCAACAACCATTGGTCATTAATATCACTTAATATCAATGGACTCAATTCACCTATAAAAAGGCACAGACTTAGAGACTGGATACAAAAACAGGATCCAACATTCTGCTGTTTACAAGAAACACACCTCAACCACAAAGACAGGCAGCTACTCAGAGTAAAGGGTTGGGAAAAAGTTTTCCAAGCAAACAGACCTAAGAAACAAGCAGGTGTGGCCATTCTAATATCTTACAAAATTGATTTCAAACTAAAATCAATCAGAAGAGATGGAGATGAACACTTTATACTCATAACAAGAAATATTCATCAGGAGGAAATCTCAATCCTAAATATCTATGCCCCTAATATAAAAGCACCCACTTATGTAAAAGAAAAACTTTTAGAACTCAAGGCAGTAATCAAATCACACACACTAATAGTAGGAGACTTCAACACACCTCTCTCACCAATGGACAGGTCAATCAGACAGAAACCTAATAGAGAAATAAGAGAATTATTGGAGGTATTGAATCAAATGGACTTAACAGATATCTATAGAACATTCCACCCAAATAGGAAAGAATATACCTTCTGCTCTGCAGCTCATGGAACCTTCTCGAAAATTGACCACATACTCGGTAACAAAGCAAACTTCCACAGATACAAAAAAATACTAGTAACCACCTGTGTCTTGTCAGATCACCATGGATTAAATGCTACCCCCAGGAAACCAATGCTACCCCCAGGAAACCAAAAAACTCATGGAAGCTGAACAGTCAACTACTGAATCACCCCTTGGGACAAGGAAGAAATAAAGAAAGAAAATAAAGTCTTCCTTGAATTTAATGAAAATAAAGACACAACATACTCAAACGTATGGGACACTGTGAAAGCAGTGCTAAGAAGAAAGTTCATAGCACTAAGTGCCCAATTAAAGAAAACGGAGAAAGCACACATTGGAGACTTAACAGAACACCTGAAAACTCTAGAAAAAGAGAAGCAGATTCACCCAGGAGGAGTAGAAGACTGGAAATAATCAAACTGAGGGCTGAAATCAACAAAATAGAAATACAGAAAACAATCCAAAGAATCAATGAAACTAAAAGCTGGTTCTTGGAGAAAATCAACAAGATCTACAAACCACTATCCAAATTAATCAAACAACAGAGAGAGAACATGCAAATTGATAAGATCAGAAATGAAAAGGGGGACATAACCACAGAAACAGAGGAAATTCAGAGAATCATTAGATCTTACTACAAAAGCCTGTATGCCACAATTGGAAAATTTAAAAGAAATGGACAATTACAATTTCTTAGATAAGTACGCTATACCAAAGTTGAACCAAGAACAGGTGAACAATCTAAATAGACCTCTTAGTAGCGAAGAATTAGAAGCTGTTATCAAAAATCTCCCTACCAAGTAAAGCACAGGACCAGATGGTTTCAATGCAGAATTCTACCAGAATTTCCAGGAAGAGCTAATACCTATACTCCTTAACGTATTTCACAATATAGAAACAGAAGAATCATTGCCAAACTCTTTTTATGAAGCTACAGTTACCCTGATACCAAAATCACACAAAGACACAACCAAGAAAGAGAATTACAGACCAATCTCACTCATGAACATTGACGCTAAAATACTCAATAAAATACTGGCAAAACGAATCCAAGAATACATTAGAAAAATTGTCCATTATGATCAAGTGGGCTTCTTCCCAGAGATGCAGGGCTCATTCAACATAAACAAATCTATCAATGTAATCCATCATATAAATAAACTGAAAGAAAAAAACCATATGATCATTTCATTGGATGCTGAAAAAGCATTTGACAAAATTCAACACCCATTTATGATAAAGGTGTTGGAGAGATTGAGTATACAGGGATCATACCTAAATATAATAAAAGCAATATATAGTAAGCCGACAGCTAACATCAAATTGAATGGAGAGAAACTCAAAGCCATTACACTAAAATCAGGAACACGACAAGGCTGTCCACTCTCTCCATACCTCTTCAATATAGTGCTTGAATTTCTAGCAATAGCAATAAGACAACATAAGGGAATCAAGAGGATTAGAATTGGAAAGGATGAAGTTAAACTTTCGTTATTTGCAGACGATATGATAGTGTACATAAGCGACCCCAAAAACTCTACCAAAGAACTCCTACAGCTGATAAACACCTTTAGTAATGTGGCAGGATACAAGATCAACTCCAAAAAATTGGTTGCCCTCCTATACACAAAGGATAAAGAAGCAGAGAGGGAAATCAGAGAAACATCACCTTTCATGATAGCCACAAATAGCATAAAATATCTTGGGGTAACTCTAACCAAGGAAGTAAAAGACCTATTTGACAAGAACTTTAAGTCCTTGAAGAAAGAAATTGAGGAGGATACAAGAAAATGGAAAGAACTCCCCTGCTCTTGGATTGGGAGAATCAACATAGTAAAAATGGCAATTCTATCAAAAGCAATCTATAGATTCAACGCAATTCCCATCAAAATTCTATCAAACTTCTTCACAGACCTTGAGAAAAAAATAATCAAGTTTATATGGAAAAATAAAAAACCCAGGATAGCCAAAACAATCTTATACAATAAAGGAACTTCTGAAGGCATTACCAACCCTGACTTCAAACTCTATTACAGAGCAACAGTATTGAAAACAGCTTGGTATTGGCATAAGAACAGAGAAGTCGACCTATGGAATCGAATAGAAGATCCGGGTATTAACCCACAAACATATGAACACCTGATATTTGACAAGGAAGCTAAAGGTATACAATGGAAGAAGGAAAGCATCTTTAACAAATGGTTAAATGGCATAACTGGATGTCAACCTGTAGAAGAATGAAAATAGTCCCATATCTATCACCATGCACAAAACTCAAGTCCAAATGGATTAAAGACATCAACATTAATCTGACCACTTTGAACCTGATGGAAGAGAAAGTGAGAAGTAGTCTACAAGACATAGGCACAGGAGACCACTTCTTAAGTAGAACCCCAGTAGCACTGACAATAAGAGAATCAATGAATAAATGGGACCTCCTGAAACTGAGAAGCTTCTGTAAAGCAAAGGACACTGTCAGTAAGACAAAAAAGGCTACCTTCCGACTGGGAGAAGATCTTCACAAACACCTCATCAGACAAAGGTCTGATCTCCAAAATATACAAAGAACTCAAGAAACTAGACACTAAAACTCTAATTAACCCAATTAAAAAATGGGGTACTGAACTGAACAGAGAATTCACAACAGATGAACTCCGAATGGCCAAAAGACACTTAAGGTCATGCTCAACCTTCTTAGTGATCAGGGAAATGCAAATCAAAACAACTTTGAGATACTGTCTTACACCTGTCAGAATAGTTAAACTCAAAAATACCAATGATAGCCTATGCTGGAGAGGATGTGGAGTGAGGGGAACACTCATCCATTGTTGGTGGGAATGCAAACTTGTGCAGCCACTGTGGAAATCAGTGTGGCGTTTTCTCAGGAAACTGGGAGTCAACCTCCCTCAGGACCCAGCAATTCCACTCTTGGGAATATACCCAAGAGATGCCCTATCATAGTACAAAAGCATTTGTTCAACTATGTTCATAGCAGCACTATTTGTAATAGCCAGAACCTGGAAACAACCTAGGTGCCCCTCAATAGAAGAATGGTTAAAGAATGTGTGGACCATATACACATTAGAGTTTTACTCAGCGGTAAAAAACAATGACATCTTGAATTTTGCATGCAAATGGATGGAAATAGAAAACGCTTTACTGAGTGAGGTAACCCAGACCCAAAAAGAGGAATATGGCATGTACTCACTCATAAGTCGATTCTAGCCATAATTAAAGGTCTTTGAGCCTATAATTCGTGATCCTAGAAAAGCTAAATAAGAAGGTGAACCTAAAGAAAATCATACAGTTATCATCCTGGTTATTGAAAGTAGACAAGATTGACAGGCAAACTTGGGTGCACGGGGTGTGGAGGTGTGGAAGTAAGGGGAGAGGGTTAGAGAGAAGGGAGAGGGGGAAGATTGGGGATTGCTTGGGGGAATGGGATGAGGGGGAGTGAGAAAGGATGGTTATGGGAGCAGGGAGTTATATATCTCAACTAAGGGAGCCATTTTAGGGTTTGCATGAGACTTGATTCTGGATGGGTTCCCAGGTCCAAGGAGAGGTACCCAGATTGTTCCCTGGGCAGCAGAGAAGAGGGTGCCCGAACTGGCCTTGGTCCATTACCATACTAATGAATATTTTGCATATTACCATAGATCCTCCATCTGGTGATGGATGGAGATAGAGACAGAGACACACATTGGAACACTGGACTTAACTCCCTAGGTCCAAATGAGAAGCAGATGGAGGGAGAACGTGAGCAAGGAAGCCTGGATCAGAGGGAACCTTCATCCGACTATGGATGAAGATAGAGACGGAGACCCACACTGGAGCACTGGAATGAGCCCCCAAGGTCCAAATAAGGAGCAGAAGGAGGGAGAACATAAAAAATGATGTCAGAACCGCGAGGAGTGTGTTCACCCACTGATACATGGGGACTGATCGAATGAGAGCTCACCAAGGCCAGCTGGACTGGGACTGAATGAGCATGGGATCAAACCAGATTCTCTGAATGTGGCTGACATGGGGGCTGACTGTGAAGCCATTGATAATGGCACTGGGTCTTGTTTTGTCTGCATGTACTGGCTTTTTGGGATCCTAGTCTGTTTGCATGCTCACCTTCCTAGACCTGGAGGGAGGGGGGAGGAACTTGAACTTCCCACAGGGCAGGAAACCCTGACTGCTCTTAGGACTGGAAAGGGAGGAGGAGAGGGAGGGGGGGAGTGGGCGGGTATTGGGAGGAGGGGAGGAAGTGGAAATTTTTATAAATAAATAAATAAGTAAATTAAAAAAATAACAAACAAAAACAAAAACAAAAAACCTTACAACACTTTTAAGTGGTTCTGCCACCAAAATTTTAAATGGTTTTTATGAGCAGCTGGCAGACTTTTTGGTGGCAGCATGGACATTGAAATTTCACAGAGTTGTGGCAACAAACATGGCTCTGCCAGTACCTCTGCCATAAAGCTAGACTCTAAAAAAAAGCTGAAAATGTGTTGGAGCCAACCATTAACGCTACAACTTTAATTTTATCCCTGCTACTTAGCAGATCAAAAAAAAAGTGCTCAAAAAAAAAACAATAAAGATATGCAACAAAAAAGATTCAGAACAAACATGGGAACAACTAAGCCCATCTGAAGGGGATTGACAGCTGGGGCAGACTGAAGGGTCACTGATAGTGACACTGAGTTGTGTCTCTACTTGCATGTACTGGCTTCATGGAATCCTATTTTTTTTGGATATAAATCTTGCTTAACCTAGACATGGCACTCCCTTAGGGTTGGAGGGTGGGGGGAGAGTCTGTGGAGGGAAAGGGAGGGGACTGGGAGGAGGGGAGGAAGTGAAAATTTGGATTGGTATTTTTTTAAGTAATAAAAAAAAGAAAAAAAAAGATTCTGAAAGAAAAAAAAACCCATAAAACAAAACCTCTAAATGGTTTATAGTGTGTTAGGCTTAGGAGAGAAATATCATATATCATGCCATATATATGGATACATGCATAATATATCATGCTATAATACAAGTATATCTTTAAGCATATATGTGTGTATATACATACATTTACAAATACATGCATATATAATACATGTATATGTTATTATATTTTAGTGTAACATATTGGCTATGGTCAGAGAAGTCCAACAATGCTTGTCTATTGATGGAAATCCAGGGATCTGATGGTTGATCCACAAGACTGGATGTCTCAGCAGTCCAAAGCTGGTACTCAAAACCTGGAGAGTTTCTAGTCTTCAGTGTATATTGGAATCTCGACAACATAGGTCTTAATAGAAATGAAAATATTCCTTAGCAACAGGACAGATCAATTTTCCGTGGAGTGTGCAGGCAAGGAGGCAAAAAGTAAAATACCTCCTTTCATGCTACACTCTTTGAGGTGGGATGTCACAAGGCTTAGAGTGGGTCCTTTGATCTAAAATGACCTAGATTATTTTTCCCAAAGCATTTTTATTTTGTTTTTATGTTTGCTTTTTGAGATTATAATCTGATCACAATACTTCACCATCACTTTCCTCTTTCCATGCCCTTGCATATATCTCTCTGCTCTTTTTTAAATTGTTCCCTTCTTTTTCTTAATTGTTACTGTTTGTGAAATAATTCTTATTGTAGATGTGTCTTCTCACCAGAAATGATCCAGTCATTGATAGAATCTTTGGGAATAGGCATGATAGATAATCCAAACTCCAGAGCTGAGAAGTAGTGCATGTCTGCTCTCTGTCGTTTGCCTGTGGGAGATGATCTCAGAAGCAGACTAAACTGGAAGTACTTATCCATGCTATCCATTATCGGCCATGATATGAAATTTGAATTTGACTCTACATGTAATGGAAATATTAGAGAACTCTAAACACATGTCAAATCACTTTAGAGAATGTCACTTTTTTTATTTGTGATGGGAAAAAGAACTTGCCCTTAGAGGTAGAAATAAAAGTGAAAGCAAAGGCAGTGTAGAGGTGGCTTGGTGGATGATACCCTTTATTTCACAAATATAAGGATCTGAGCTCAAATTCTCAGTAATTAGATAAAAAGCCAGCTGTACCTGGTCTGTGGAGAGCAGAATGGAATATTGTTGGAACTTCCTTACAGCAGCAACCTGAGTTCCATTTTCACTGAGAGACCCTGTTTTAAGGATATAAGGTAGCAAAAGTACAATACAGGAAGCTTGATGTTCTCACCCAATTCCATGGCCTCTACAGATTTGTGCACTGGTGCATAGATACGTTAACTAGTACACAAGACATGTATCTACATAAACCACACAGTACATTATGTATAGACACACACAGGGAGACAAAACTAAAATAATATTGGAATAAAAGCAGGGAAATAAGAGACCCAATAAACCACACAAGAAGAGGATGGATTATTCAAATATCCCTTTAGTTTTGATTTTTTTTGAAGATAACATCAACCGTAAATATAAATAAAAGTCTCCTAAATTCAGAGATGAGATCTAATGAGACACTGGACAAATATGAATCATTAAGGGACAGAAAGTTGACCTTGCATTTTCAGTCACTCACCTGTCCTAGTGAAGCACAATAATTTAAATGACTTGACATCGTTCATATCACAATTACTCTAGATCCATCAATCAACTGTTTGACAAAGGAAGTTACATTGGCTAGTCAAATTCTATGATACAAATTTTATTTGGAATCTTCAAGCAAACATCAGTATAAAGAAATGTAATATGTCTTTATCTCAAAGTAGCCTTAAATTATTGCTGCTTTAAATTTAGCTTTCGTTTTAAATAAAGTTTTATATTTGAAATGGAAACCTTATAATTTCAAATATTCGCTCTCCATGGCCAAATAATTTCTTTGTGACTAATGAGGCATGCATAATTCATTAATTTCAGTGTCATGGATTGAGATAAAACACAAAACATTTCCAAAATTTGCATCCATCAAATTGAATTGTTCAATTATTTTCAGAACTAGGCATGATTACATCTAAAAATATTTTCAGGATAAAAGCTCCTTAGGCTTCCACATGAATACTGATTTAAGTTTATTCCTGTGGCTTGCAGACGCTCGCTGACATTTGCAATACATCTTTGTTTCTCCTGGCCATGCACACTGCTTCCTTGCTTACTCTCTGTTTGTTTCTCACTTTTTCTATATTCTTGTCTGAAGCCAAGAACCTGCATCAGTTTCCTCTCATTTGAACTTAAAGCATCCTCAGATGTCAGAAGAGCGTTGAGCATTTTATAGATAGTAGTTCATGATGTTGAAAACTTTAGTCACCAAAATATTTGAAGATCCTGTTTCTCAGAGCTGAAATTCCTACTGAAGCTTTCAATTCCCTGTTTTTGTTTTGTGATTATATCTTGATAGTAAAGGTATTTTTCACAAAAAAATAATCATTTTTTAAAATTTGGTTGTTTTATAGCTTCCAAATAACTACTTTAAAATTATGGCTGCAAATAATTTAGTATCACACACTAGAGGAATGACTTCTTTCTGCTTGATTCAATTACAAACCATGGCCTCGTAGTGGAGGAAGGATTAACTTTGACTCCTGGTTTGAAGTTGGAGGCATGAGATGAGGTGCCAACCGCAGTGGGTCAGCAACTAGAAAGCACGAAATCATCAATTCTAATATTCAGTTTGATTTCTTCTTTTATTTAATCCAGAACCTCAGACCAGAGTGGAGTAAAGCTCACATATCTGGAAAATGTCATATACATACTGTACTTTAAAAATGATTTTGAAATAAAATTCAAATAAAAGCATAGGGCTAAAAGAAAATTTAAAACTGTACTTTAAAAACTCTTTGTGTCTCATTAGAATAAATGTTTTTTTACAAAATGAAAGGAAAGAATAATCCATTTTGAAGTGATGCTGAGTTAAAATAATACCATTATTGTAATTCTACATAGAAGCTTTGAATTTAGATATTCTTTGTAATTCCAATATATTCAAGGAAGTTTTACTTAAGTGGTATCTATTATCATGTTGTCTTGAATACGGTGAGGAGATTTTCTTTCCTGTCATGAATTGAGTATTCTTGTGTGTATAATCGCTCCTTTCTTATAATGAGGGAAAATAATCATCCTTGAGATTTTATGTTTCGTATCATTCTTTGTTAAGTTAAACTACAAAATGGTTAGGGGAGAGATAATGTCTGCAACAATTTTGTTAATTGTTCAAGCAACAGCATCCATTCTGTGATCACTTTTTTGGTCCTGTGATGATATGGAAGAATAGCAAAAAGATTTAATTTAGTCTGAGGGCTCAAGCAAAAGAGGAACAAGATAAAGGCACAGACTGTCTAGAAGGGAAGTAAAGCATTAGCCACACCAGGTTTGTAAAATTGGCTACAGAGATGAATTTCAACTTATATAAGGAGACCTTTTATTATTTTGTAAGGTTTTTAAAATGTTGAGTAACATAACTTAATAATCTGTTTAATTTCTAGACCTAATGATTGGATATAATTCATGAAATTATCAATCGTACTTTTTAATACTTTTGTTTATTTTTTGTTTTCACATTCCAACCATCATTTCCCCTCTCTCCTGTCTTCTCATTTCCTCTGTCTTCAATGCTCCTGCCCCACCCCCATTAACTCCTCCTCCATTGTTTTTCTTCAGATACAGGCAGGCATCATATAGATATCAGTCAACCATGGTGTAACAAATTGCAATGAGTCTAGGCCCCTCCTCTTTTATCACGGCTGGACGAGTCATTCTTGTAGGAGGAATGAGTCCAAATAGTAGGCAACAGAGTAAGAGACAACTCCTGCTCCCACTGTTAGGAGTACCATAAGATGACCAAGCTACACAACTATGTACAGAGGGCCTAGATCAGTGCTATGCAGTTCAGTCTCTGTGAGTCCCTATGATCACAGGCTAGTTGATTGTACGGATTTTCTTATGGTGTTCTTGACACCACTGGGTCCTCTAATTCCTCCTCCCCTCTTTCACAGGATTCATGGAGACTCACCTAATGTTTGGATGTGGGTCTCTGCATCTATTTCCACAAATTGCTGCGTGGAGAATCTCTGCTGACAGTTTGGCTAGGCACCATTCTATGAATATAGCAGAATATCATTAGGAATCATTTTATTGACTTTTTCGTTTGTGTTTAGTTCTATTCTAGGTCTCTCAGGTATCCTGACCGTCGGGAGTGAGCTCCCTCTCAGGGTATGGGTCTCCAGCTGCGTCAGTCATTAGTGGTCACTCCCACAATTTCTGTACCATCTTTACCGAGTACATCTTGTAGGCAGGACAAGACATTGGCCTAAGTCATGAGATTATGAGACTCTAAATCTCAGGGTCATGGGTTGGAGCCCATGTTGGGTGCCAAATGTAGAATGATTAATAAAAACCCAGAGACAGAAATTGGGGTTAGGATCCCTCAGCCAAGGTATCTCTTTTCTTGATCTCCCTCTCTGTCCTTCAACCATCTTGACCATCATATTCCCTAAAGTTCTCTTCCTCTTCCTCTTTCCCCCCCCCTCTTCCCTTTCACCCTCCCTTTGCCCCTTCCCCCTTCCAATTTTCTCAGATCTTGTATATTTCCCTTTCCCAGGGGGATCCATGCACGTCTTTCTTAGAGTTCTCCTCGTTATCTAGCTTCTCTAGAATCATGGATTATAGGCTGGTAAATCTTTGCTTATATCTAATATCCACTCATTAGTGAGTACATGTCATGTTTGTTTATCAGTTTCTGGTTTACCTCATTCAGGATGGTACTTTTCTAGATTCATCCATTTGCTTGCAAGTTTCAATATGTCATTGTTTTTACTGTTGATAGGATTCCATTGTATAAATGTATCACATTTTCTTTATCCATTCTTCAGAAAAAGGACATCTAGGTTGTTTTCAGGTTCTGGCTATTATGAGTAATACTTCTATGGATACAGTTGAGCACATGACTTTGCAGTATGAGTGTGCATCCTTTGTGTATTGCCCAAGAGAGGTATTTCAGGATCCTAAAGTAGATTATTTCTCAATTTTCTGAGAAATCACCACATTGAATTTCAAAGTGGTTATATAAGTTTGCACTCCCACCTATAATAGAGGAATGCTCCCCTTACTCCACATTCTCTCCAGCATAAGTTATCATTGGTTTCAATAAAAGAACTTCTGGAGGCATCACGATCCCTGACTTCAAGTTCTATTATACAGCAATAATAATGAAAACTGATTTGTATTGGCTTAGAAACAGACAGGTGGACCAATTGAATCAAATAGAAAACTCTGATATTAATCCACACACCTAGGAACACCTGATTTTTGATGAAGAAACTAAAATTATATTATGGAAAAAAGAAACCATTTTTAACAAATGGTGCCTGCATGACTGGATGTCAACGTATCGAAGAATGCAAATGAATTCATATCTATCCCCATGCACAAAACTTGCATCCAAATGAATCAAAGAAAAATGAAAAAATGGAATTTCTTCCCTAGCAATGCTGAAGCATTCATAGGCATCCTATATATGATGGTTCTGTTCAACTTGTCTATATTGGGCTTCATGTCTAAGTTGATGAGGATGACTGACCAGTTCTCATCCTCAAGAAGGCACCAAATCTCATTCAAGATGATTGTGAGGCACCATGTGGTTGCTGGGAAATGAGATCAGGACCTCTGGAAGAGTGGACAGTGCACTTAAGTGCTGACCCATCTGTCCAGCCCAACAATTCCAAGGCATCAACATAAATCTTGCCACACTGAATCTCATTGAAAATAAATTTGGAAGTATCCCAGAACAGATGTGCACAAGATATCACTTCCAAAATATAACGTCAGTAGCACAGACACCGAGAGAAACAATAAATGGAACCTCCTCAAATTGAGAAGCATCTGTAAGGCCACGGACACATTCACTGAGACAAAATGGCAGCCTATTGAATGGGAAAAGATCTTCACTAGCCACACATCAGACAGAGGACTGCAAGAAAGTAGACATCAAATTGCCAAATAATCTAATCAGAAAATGGGGTACAGATCTAAACAGCGAATTCTCAACAGAGGAATTGTAAATGCCAGAAAGACACTTAAAGAATTTCTCAACATCCTTAGCTATTAAGAAATGCAAATCAAAAGACACTGAGATACCATCATATACCTGTCAGAATGGCTACAAAAAACTTCTTCTATTTTACATACTAATCTCAGTTCTCTCTCCTACCCCTCCCACCTCTCTTCCCACTCCCCCCACCTTTCCCCCTCCCCATCCCCATCTGTTCCTCAGAGAGGATAAGACTTCCCATGAGGAGTCATCAAAGTCTGACACATTATTTTGAGGTAGGACCAAGGCCCTCCCTACTATATCTAGGCTAAGAAAGGTATCCCTCCAAAGGAAATGGACCCCAAAAAGCAAGTTCAAATACCAAGGATAAATCCTGAGCCTCCTGCCAGTAACCCCATAAACAGCCCAAATCATACAACTGTCACCTATATTCAGAGGGCTTTGTTTAGCCCTATATAGGCTCCCCAGCTGTAAGTCTGGTGTCAGTGAGCCCCCACTAGCTTAGGTCAGCTGTTTCTCTGGGTTTCCTGATCACAGTCCAAACAACTTTACTCACTCATGCCTCTTTTCAACTGGATTCAGTAGTTCAGTTCAACTTGATGCTTAGCTGTGGATCTCTGCATCTGCGTCCACCTGAATGAAGGTTCTATGATGACCATTAAGGTAGTCATCATTCTGATTCCAGGGAATGGTCAGTTCAGGCATCATTTCCACTTTTGCTTAGAGTTTTTGATGTCATCCTTGTGGATTTCTGGGAATTTCCTTAGTGCCAGGTTTCTCCCTAACTCCAAAATGGCTCCCTCTGTCAAGATATCTCTTTACTTGTTCTCCCTCTCTCTCCTTCCCTGAACCTGACCATCCCATTCCCTCATGCTTTCCTTCCCCTCTTCACTCCCTTTCTAACTTCCCCCTTCCATTCTTCCCTTCTTTTACCCTCCACACTCTCAATTTCCCAAAATTATCTTGTCTAGTTCCCCTTCTCAGGGGCATCCAAGTAGGGTACCCTTAGGGTACTTCTTATTACCTAACTTATCTGGGGTTGTAGACTGTAGGCTGTTTGTCCTTTGTTTTATGTCTAATATTCTATTAAAATTTTATTTTAATTGATAAATAAAAATTGCATAGATTTATGGGATACAAAGTGATAGTTTTGCAGTTGTTTATAATTTGGAATTATTAAATCCAGCTAATCAATGTGCATAAATAGCTAAGACAGTAGAAAAGGTGAGTACAAATCTGATGTGGGATTTTCCTCTGTGTTCTGTGATTACCATTGATAAATAAAGGAACTGCTTTGGGCCTATAGCAAAGCTATAGTGAAACAGAGCTAGGGAAAATTAACTAAATGCTGGAAGAAAAGAGGTAGAGTCAAAGAGAAGCCACATAGCCCTGCTGAAACCAGACTGAACTTTACCCGGTAAACCACATTCACGTGGCGGTACACAGATTCCTAGAAATGGGTTAATATGTAAGATTTAGCCAATAAGAAGCTAAAGCTAATGGGCCAAGCAGTGATTTAAATAATACAGTTTCTATGTGATTTTTTTGGATCTAAGTGGCCAGGAGCTAATAGGTGGCCTCCTTGCATCACTAATCTTTCTACATTTAAAAACCTTTAACATTTTTTTGTAAGCTAGAGTTGTTTTTTTTTTTTACACCTCCCTAGTTGAGGTAACACTATTTTACATCTTGCCTTCAGGATGAGAGAGAGAGTATTGTGAATCTGAGTGCTTACTAAAACACTTTTTAGCTTCAAATGTTTTTATGTCTCTTATATAACATTTTGCTTTCAGATGAAGAAATCTCTTTGGCATTAACTGAAAAGCAGATCTGTATGTGGTAAGTTCTTCCAAATTTTGTTTGCCTGGAAAGGTTTGATCTGCCCTTATATGTGAAAGATAGCTTTGTTGGTACAATGCTCTTAGTTGTTAGAGTTTTGTCCTTTCACAATCTGGCTTTCAAGGTCCCTGATAAGAGATCCACTCAATCCTGGGGTCGTACACTTGTGCTTGATGGGAAATTCACAGGATCTTTGAATTTTTTATATAAAAAAATCCTGAGAAATTATTTATTTCCTCGTTAGTGCGTGTTTCCTTTTTCTCCTTTCTTTTTCTTTTGGTTTTTTACATTTTTATTGTTTTGAAGTCTTCTATTGCAAACTTACTTTCTTCCAGACTCAACTGATTGCATATTTGTGAAGAGAAAGAATAGTCAGCTGTTCCAATATCTTGGAAACTCTCAGATATTCACTGTGGATATATCTACTTTGTCACTCTATTTCTCATTCGTGGAACTTCTTAACATTGCAGGTCATTACGTATTTATTTTTTCAAAGTGAGGCTAGAGGCATAGTCTCCTGAATATTTTCATAGATGGTACTTTGCAATTTTCAAGAGCCTGTAATTTTTCTTCCTCACAGATATGAGACACCAGATTGTATCCATTTGTGAGTCTTGGAGAAGGCTATCGCTTACTATGCAAGGACACATTCAAACAGTAAGGAAGAGTAGGTAAGGCAAGTGAGTTGTACAGGTCATCAGGGATGTCCATAGACCATAGGCAAATGTTCATGTGCTCAGTGGCTTATATCTCCTCATATAGTATCAAAGTGATTAAGATATTTATGTCTTTGCTGAAGTTTGAAACTCACATGGGCTTTTCCTGTTCCCAGAATTTCCAGCCATTTAATAATGCTCATTTTAGAATGTTTTTCCCCTTTCTTCTTAATATGTTTTTACATTTTTTTTTGAGAGTTTCAAGCATTCATACCGGTATTTTTATTACGTTCAACTCATTCCTTCCCCCAATTCCTGGATATATCTCTCAAATCTGTAGCATTTCTTAAAAACTTTTGGTTTTTTTCTTTTCTTTTAAAAAATAACCTGCACTCAATTTTGTGCTGCATATATAATCATGGGCGTGAGGTCATCTCCTGCAGTGCGCTTTACCTATCAGGAGCTGAACACGTAAAGGAAAATATCTCTCCCTCCCTAGAACACACTAACTGCCAAAACTCCTCCACAGACGGGTGGACCTGCAGCTCCTCACCCCCTCCATATGCTGGACTTTGACTAATGGATCTTCTGCAGGTCATGCATAGGAACTCCAACAGCCATGTGTTCATCAGTGCAGCAGTGTGAGGAAAGCTCTTGGAAAGCCTTTCCCTATTATAGAAAGAAGGAACTTGCTCAGTTTTTCCTGTGCAAAGCTTCCGACCAAACATATTCCAGAATCTGACTAAGTTACCTTTGGAAAGGAGAGACACATGGAACATGAAAGGTTGGCATCCTCTCTGCAGTGGGTCGCAATTGTGATTCTTTTTTTTGTTGTTGTTGTTGTTCAAAAGTGACCTGACCTTTTCCTATGGCTACTCAGACTCACAAAGGTTGTTCAAATGTGGTTGGCAAACGTATTTCAGGATGAGAATCTATTCTTTTTCCTAAATTCTTTGTGAATTTTTCTCTCACTTCATTTTAAACAGTTTGCATTTTAGAGAATTGGTAGAAGTGGCCGTTTTTGAAGGAGTTGAACAATCACAAAGATTCTCTCTTCCAGTGGGAACTCTGTTGTTGAAGCATCTTTGTGCATATTGCTTCTTCTTTCCAGTTTCACACCAGTAGCAGATCAGACTCTGCTATTTAGTTATCTTAATGTCTCTTTTCCACAGAAAACCAAACAAAATTTCATTTTGATTCAGTATTTCTCAGACTCACAAAGAGGTTTCAATAAGATAAAGATTTTGAATGAATACCTTATTAGGGTAAGCTAGCCACTTTAATAAATACATGAGAGTAGAGACTAAAAGCTTCATCATTGTATTTTTTTTTACTTTTAAACATTACATTTATTTAATTGTGTGCACATGATTGGGGGAAATGTGTTCTACATAAGTGTGTGAGTATTGGCACAGCACCACAGCATATGTGAAGTCAGAGAATAATTTGCAAGAGCAGCTCTTTACACTTGGCAGCAAGCTCTTTTATCTACTGAACCATCTCACTGGCTCCATATTGTACATTTTTGTAAATACTGATAGAATATATAAAGTGAAAATCACATGTTATATTATAAATAAGATTGTCCTGGTTAGTTTACTGTCAACTTGACACAAATTAGATTAGGGTCATTAGGAAGAAAAAATCTCTATTGAGGAAATGCCATGACCAGATTAGACTGTAAACAAGTCTGTGAAGGAATTTCCTTGATGAATGATTGATGTGTGAGGGCAAAGACCATTATGGATGATGTTAACCCTGGGTAATATAAGAAAACAGGATGAGCAAGACAGGCAGAGCAAGCCAGTAAGCAATATTCCTCCATGGTTGTTGTAAAAGGAGCTGCAGGCTGCATTCCCACTGGGATCCCGGCTCCCCAGCAAGTTTACACCTGAAATAATTACACAGAAACTGTATTCTTTTAAACACTGCCTGGCCCATTGTCTCCAGCCCCATATTGACAAACTCTTATATATTGATTCAACCCATTTCTAATAATCTGTATGCCACCATGAGCTCGTGGCTTACTGGGAAAGATCCTAACCTGTATCCATCTTGGGCAGGAGAAGCATGGCATCTACCTCATTGCCTTCTTGCCCAGCATTCTGTTCTGTCTCCTCCACCCACCTATGTTCTGACCTATCCGGCCAAGCAGTTTCTTTATTAATTAACCAACGAAAGCAACAGAAATGCAGAAGACCCACCTACATCATTTCCCCTTTTTCTGTTTAAACAAAAAAGAAAGGCTTTCATTTTAACATAGTAAAATTACATATAGCAAAAGAGTTATAAAGCAAGAATTATAGTTACAATATCTATATCTATTTTATCTTTTATCATAATTAAGGAAAACTATGACTATAACCATAACTATTTATTCTTCAACTCCATCAAAGACTCCAGAAGGATATAATATTACCTAATTAAACAAGAAATAAGCAACTTCCAAAACTAGAAATGATAGAGACATCTCGCAGCTTGGACAGTCACCCAAAAGCTTTTTGTACCATTGGGGCATCCATCTTCAGCCTTCAGGCCCATAGTATTCAACAGGCATTTCCATGAAGCAGGAAATTTCAAATGCAGTTCAGTCACTATCTGTTGTGTTCTGCAGAATATCTTGCAGACTCTTTCATAAATCAGGAACCCCAAAAGACCATCTCACCTTTAGGCAAGTTCAGCAGTCCTCTCTCTGCGGATTCTTTGTGTCCAGTTTATACAACAGTCCAGGCAAGAGCAGTTTCTTGCCCAAATGGCTATCAAACTCCATAAGGAGCCTCTTCGATGCCCATCTTCCTCTTGAAGTAGATTGGTGATGCCAGGAGCAGATGTGTCTCATTGTCATGAAAACCCTAAGCTACTAAAACATTAAATGTCATATTCTGTAGTCTTTGAAAGATATGAAGAATGCCTATCTGAAATATATCTATGCACGTCTAGAAAATCTAACTAACATGACTACAAGCTTGACTATAATCAAGCTAAAAACTTATATTTCCTAATTATACATTACATTTTTAAATGAACTACACAATCATAATACCTTAATCAAGATCAGAAATACATATACATATAACAAAATTGACCATAAACTTGTATCAATAAGTCAAAATTTATTCCAATGCATATTATTCATACCTATATCATATCCCCCTTTAAATGTAAAAGAATATCTATAAACAATATTTGGAAATATGGACTCAGTTATTTCTCTCCGTACTTCTTCCTGCTGTATAGGGGCGCTGTTAATCAGGTCTTTTATGGTGTATCCTGTGTGCCAACTTCATCTCAGTCTGCAGTTGAGTGAAGTAATTTTCTGAAGGTGTTCACAGCAACCTTTCAGGAGGGTGTGGTCTATCATACCATATTGGGATAGAAGCAATGCAGAAGGTCTCATCCTCTGTGAAAACAAAAGAAGAACCTCCTTTCCAAAGCATCATATTCTTAGACCCAAATCCTGAAGTCAAGATACCTTTAGAACATATAAGTTGGATCAGCTTAGCAGCCCATACAATGAAATGTCTCTTTGTATTTAGCTCCTTCCCAGTCAAAAATTTTAAAGAAAACACAATGTACATAATCCATACTCTCTGTGAATTTTCCATTATTATGTGTCTTATTTTTCTTTATTTCTTTTAATCTATAACTATCTGTACTCTGTGTCTTTAAAGACTTTACCCTTTTTCTTTAAGGCATTACCTTTATTCTCTATATTCTTTTTCTTCTCTCTTACAAGCCTACATACAGTCATCCAACACTGTGACCCATTTAGAGGTCTTTTATGTCTGAATCTGTCCTATTGTGAATCTGTAATTTTTTACTGTTCAGGGACATTTTTTGCTTTACAGTTTTAAATCAGTAAGCACTTAAGAATTTAAGCTGTGACATTCCTAGATCAAAAACAGGTACTGCCTGCTTGCTCCACCCAGTTCAATATGGAGGAGTTGCTTGTGACTGAATACAGAAGATCCACCTACATTACATGGTCTCTACTTCATTTCCTGTCTCCGAGTTCCTGACTTTCCCTTGATTATGGACTCGCCCTATAAAATATAATAAATCCTTTCTGCTCCAAGTTTGTTTGAGTTAGTGTTTTATTATATCAACAGAGTAAATTGACTAGGACAAATGTTTTATATTTAATTGGGTAACCAAGCTTTAAGGCCGTGGAGTTTGTATATGCATTTAGTTTTCATGGTATTACAGTTGCTATAGTCACTACAATTCACTGGATTTATACATATGCCTTCCTGTATTATGAAATAGAATGTAAATTGTCATTGAATGCTATGAAATATGAGATATCTTTCTTTACACCTCTAATAATTTCAAGTTTGCACTAAATCCTATCTAGGTATTTGGGAAGAATGTTAACAGGCAAGAATAAATTTTAAAATATTTTATGACCTCTTTTGCAGACATAACACAGGCAGGACTTGGTTTAATTTTATGAAACACTTTCTGCTTGGTACCTATAAAATTGTTTTATAAAGATAATTTTAATTTATTATGAAATTATCAATTACCTTTGTTAATTAAAAATTTTAAACCTTGAAGAAATCATGGTGTACAACACTTTTTGTGATGTTAGAAGAAATAAACAGCATTGTATATTTGTGTTGAATATATGTGTTGAAATTTTGTGTGTATAGGGTATAACAGTCCTATGCTGGTATTCTAGTTCTAGCTCTTGATAGTTAAGGCACAGGACAAGTAATGCACTGTAGTGAACACCGACCTTAGAAAACAATTTTTAACCAGTTTTAATCCCCTTAAACTTTTGAAACACTTAATACTTACAATTTGTGAAACAAGTCTACAGAATGACAGTCCAAGCATTTGTCCCTAAAATAATTTGGCTTCTAACAAAATACCCAAGTTACAAGATTTCTATAATAAATATTTTCTTTGGCACCAAAGATATAGCATCCTTTTGATTTGTTTTCAGGTTTTGAGACAGCTTTTCTCCATGTAGGCCTTGCTGTCTTGGAGCTCTCTTTAGATCAGGCTAGCCTCAAAATCAGAGAGCCACCTGCCTCTGTTTCCCAAGAACTGAAATAAAAGGCAGGCACCACCACACGGTGGGCTATGGTAATTTTTATATTTTAAAACCCTAAACAAATTGATTAATAAATAAAGCTGGAAGTGAGACCATCAGCATGTCATTGTTCTTTCTTTCTGTGAAGAACATTGGTATCTAAAAGTGTGATAAAAAGTCCAGCAACTATTCACTGTTTCATCCTTTTAATATGCTTCATTTCAATAAGTTTCCCTTCCTGCCTCATTTTTTCTGGATAGAAACTACAGAAAAAGTTCACCTAACAAAAACTTGTGATCTCAATGGGCAGCTGTTATGAAGCCAAGGTTGATAATTCATAAGGGCATGCAGTCATGTTTCTCCACAACATTTCCTAACCAAAAAAGGACTAAAAACATCCGTGCCTGCATCTTTGATTCAGTGCTTTGAGTATTCAGACTAGAGTTAAATAGCAAGAGTTCCCAGAGGCAGCAGACATGCACCTACATTCTGGAAGGCTCTGTAGTCATCAGTGAAGATAAAATACCTGTGAAAGTTGCTCTTCTTTAATTTAGAAGTGGTCTTGGAATTGTGTACAATGGTCACATACCATCCCATAATAGTCAGTCTTCAAGAGCATGCTGAGAAACAAAGGAAAAGCGTGATAATGCTCATGCTTCTCTCGATATCATTGAACAACAGTGGTTCAGTTCTGTTTTCTCGACTGGTTACATTAAGAATAGGAAAGCAGAAAGAAGGTCACAATAAAGGTTAAAGAGGCAGAATGGATGTGATCATGTAAAATGATATACATGCATAAAAATGTCACCATGGAACATTTTTCTGTATGCTAATGTAGAATTAAAAAGGGGAGGGTACTCTGTAACAATTTCCACATAATTCTTCTTAAACCTATTTGTTGCATAGCTTTTTTTTCCTGGTGTCTGGTCAGTCTGTGGCAAAGGTGGGCCAAGGAGAACTGAGAAAATAGATGAATGTGAACTTAGAGTGGTAAGGGTGAGGAAAGTCAGAAAACACCATGGAAAATTGATGAATGTCAGCATTTAGAAATAGGTCAGATGAACAGTTGTGGATACCTAACACTCCAAAAAAAATATATCTTTGAAAGATAACCTCTTGTAATATCTATAATTAAAATTTAAACCTTAAGGGAAATGCCCCTGACTTTCAAGCACTTGACTTTCATATAACTGAGATTTTCACATACACAATTCTGATATTTAAAATTTGCATATTGATGTAAAATGTTGTTTTTCAGGAATTGCTTGAATAAACTTTTAACCCTTTCTTCCTACTTCTGCTGCTTGAGAATAGACCCAGATCTCATTCTAATTGATAGAAGGTGTTTGACAGTTCTCTATATACCCAGAGACTTGTATCTGGTTTAAACGCTTTGGCAACACACTTGCTTTGTGAACTGTGTTTTTATATTATAATTCTGGGATGATTTGGGTGGCCTATGTATAATTTTTATCATAATATATTGAGATATTTTTTGAAGAAAGCCAGTTTTACATCTTCATACATGTAATAAATAAAAGTTTGAAACCACAGTCTACATTTGCAAATAAATTACAACTAATTTAATTCTTCTTATGTCTCATTTTCAAATATGACATTTGGCCATATCATTTTCTCTATAAGTGCCATCAAAATATTTCAGTAGAACATCAGTTATTCCTGTGCCTTATAATATTAACTACTTGTCCCGATCCCATCCATGTGCATTCATCTGAGCTGTCAGACAATAATATCCACAAAGCATTGAGGGACGATGTTTTGACATCAAAAGCAAGAAGCAAAGGAAATTTTGCAAACCGTTACCATTGTTATTGTTTGGAAGCCCTAAGAAAAACATTGCTTGTCAAATTTTTCAAATTAGCACTCTCCTTAATAAGGGATTCAGATTAAAGTATTCCTAACATCACTGTTCCCCCTGACCTCCCCAGATGTAGTATTTGTGGAAAGTGAACTTGTGGAAAACAGTTCCTTCAACATTATGTCACTTTAACTGGAATGCTTCTGATTTTGAAAACTTTCTTTTCCAGTGTTGACTTTTGCCTATTCTGTGTCTGTATATTTTCTTCAAATTTAGAAATGATATTTTTTCTCCACATCTATAATAAAATATTGATTTAACTACACAACTCCACAGTTTTTCTGAAGAACTCGGTTCACAGTTACTTGTTAAATTTCATCCGTAATACTGGATGGCAAAAGAACTAATAATAGGAAACAAAAGAACTGTGCTCCCTGGAGGGATCCTGGTTTCTCAAGAGAGGTTGTGGATGCTCCCATGGTGTTAAGGTTGAGGAAAGACCTACCCCTTGAGGATTAGAGGATTTCATACATCTGCACTTTCATGTGTGGAAATCTTGTCTTAAGGCAAGGCCCTTGAACTTCAGAAGAACATCAGTGGGCTGCTTGTGTTTGAAACGAGTGGACCCCCTGTAGGTAACAGTGTTCAGGAGAAGGGCTTTCTTTCCTTTTCATATTCCTGCTGCGTATTTGCCACATGGGAGGAGAGATCCATAGAGCAGCCCATACTGCAGCTTTATTTGACTTAGTCTTTCAATGCTTTTATATTTAAATCAATAAATGTGTTGGGTAACACTACAGGATACCCAAGTGTGTTACAGGATGCCCAAAGAAAGTGTGTTTACTGGATATCCGTTCCTCCCCTCTTCCACACCCCTGATACCTCTGTTCTCTTCTCATAGCCCCACCTCCCAGTATCTTTGCCTCTTTCATGACTATGTGTCCCTGTGTCCATCCTCTATCCTTGTTCATCACTTAGGATTGCCCTTTCTTGGACCAATGTTACAATGAATGAATCTGAAAATTAAACATTGACATTAGAGAGTTTTAAAACGAATGAGAAAATTATTTGAGAACCCGGATTAGAAGATGCTGTTAAGGACCCAGACATGCAGTGTGAAAGAGAAAGGAGTTACTGGAGGAATCAAGATAAAAAGATCTAAGACTAGTTGCACATGTCCTAGGCACCTGGAAGTGGGATTTTGTATGAAATTCCCTAAAGTGCTGCTTCACTCAAACGAATTCTATTTACATAGCTCTAGTGCAAGAACATTTTACAGGTTCTTGGAAGAAATAAAAATATAGTTACCTAGTGTGTTGGCAATTCTGTTTATTGTGTAATATAGATTGGGCTATGCAGAGCTGCATGCAAGCACCACATTCCAGCAATATGCTCCACTCTTGTCAGCGTGTCATTATTTCTGGAGTCATAGGAAGACCTTCTGTGCCACCATAAATAATGGAGAATCTACAGTCAGTCAGAAAGGTGGTTTGTCAAGAGGCGAAACCTCTGAACTTCAGTATCTTGCAGTTAATTTTATGTTGAGATAACTTAAGTCCTTACTAAACTTCACAAGCAACAGATCCCTAAGATATTCCAGATATTCCAGGTATTTTCTTTCATGCATTTACATTCAATTTATATCCTGTATCTATTTTCTTTCTTTCTTTCTTTCTTTCTTTCTTTCTTTCTTTCTTTCTTTCTTTCTTTCTTCCTTCCTTCCTTCCTTCCTTCCTTCCTTCCTTCCTTCCTTCCTTCCTTCCTTCCTTCCTTCCTTCTTTCTTTCTTTCTTCCTTTCTTTCTTTCTTTCTTTTTCGAGACAGATGTTTCTCTGTAGCTTTGGAACCTGTCCTGGTCAAACTCACAGAGTTTGGCCTTAGTGCTGGGATTAAAGGTATGTGCCACCACCACCACCCAGCTTGTATCTATTTTGTTAATAGGATACTCTAACAATATTGTCATAAAATAAAGTCAGTTTCGTACTTAGTATTTGTGCCCGTATTAGCTCTTAATAACCACACCTGCCTGTCTGGGCTGCTCAAAAGTCACTTAATAATTGGATTTAGAGTCATTTGGAAAATTAATGTCAAGGTCACAGACATATAGTTTGAATACACACCCAACTCTCCCTTTTCAGAGAATCAAAGCGGATATTTTTCTGTGCCTCTCTTTCCTCATGGCTTATAAAGTTCTACTGGTGATCTTAGTATGTTATCTATGTATGTTGACAAGTTCTTGTCTCAACCCAAAGACCTGGGCTTGTTTAAAATTGCCACAGATTCAAAAAAAAATAAATTAATGATTTGAAATGTAAATTTATCTTTCTCTATGTCCAGTCAAATATTGCATTCTCAGGTATTATTCTGTTTAGAGAAGATGGAAGATGAATAAATGTATTGATTTCCACGTTGTGCAGTAATAGTGACAACAGACCTAATGTAATATGCCATGGTGAGTCTTAAGTGTGTTCACAACTTTGCACTCTGTTTCTTTATAGTGGGTTGCTGATTAAGCTTTTCTTATTTCTTAGCTGTGAGAAGTGCACTCATTTATCAGGTTCCTGTTTAGGAAAATGCAAAGACAAAGGTTATATTTTTTAAAAGACAAAAATGTATATACATAGCCCACACACATATTTAAAGTCATATTCCTAAAATTCACTTCCAAAAACCTAGAATAAAGTCTAAAATATATTTGTCAAGACAATTGATGACACTCCCATATATGTCTCTAATTTCCTTTAACATCCAAGAGGTCACCCTCTGTAGAGGACATATTTTTTTTAATGCTATAACGTTAATTAGGTTTTACCAATATGTATAAATCATATAGAAAGAATTATTTAAAAAGCTTTAAAATAAAAATTTTTAATTTTCATTTATGATTTGTTAATTCCAAATCATCAGTTTTCTTTACTGCTTGGAGAAGAATATTTGCTGCTATTTAAATGTCAGGTTTGTACAAATAAGTCTAATTTCCTTTGGTGTAAGTCCTTATAATAGCTCAGAATGTATAAATCTCTTTAATATGTGAAATGGATAGCATTATATTTTCTTATTACATCTGCATTATAGCTTTGCAGTAGAAAAAGCATTTCTTCCTCCAGATGTTCCAGACATGGACATATTTCCTCATGTCAAAGCAATGGATGGTAGACAATGATGAGTTCCCTCACATTCACATTCCTCCTTCTCTACCCCCTTCCCAGAATTCTACAGGCAGCAGACATGTTACCAGGCAATCCATTTGTGTATTTTAAATTGTAAATTAAGATTAATCAAAACTTTAAAATGTTACAAAGTAAAAATACCCTTTTGCTTATAAACTTACAAATTCTTTAAATGAAAATAAAAGAGTCTGTCATTTTATTTATTTATTGTAGTTTGGGAAAATTAACCCTAAATTTATTAACTGAATAAAATCAAGATTTGTGTACTGTCAGGATATGTGAAGCTTTTCAAAAATTCTTCATAAGTGAGTCTTTAAGAACTGAATATAAAAGATAAATATCAGGCTGTTGTCTTAATTGTAGATATATGTTTATTGTCATCTACAAGCATAAACATTGCTATTATAAAAAAGTATTGGAAGTAAAAATTTAATATCAAATCTATGAGATCTGAAAATTTGCTATTAGCAGTGGAATAAAAATTATTTCCTTATTTAATAATTAGCAGTGAATGTCTACTTTTCTTCTCTGCAGCTTTAAGACAGACATGAAAAGTTCTATTTATGCTTTATCTAGTTTGATTTCCCAGTGCTATAAAATGCCAAATAAAACAGTATATCTACCAAGGAATAAAGTCAGATGTCTAGAGAAATTTGAGTGGCAACAAAATATTTCAAATCACTAGAACACAATATTATCTTAAATTAATCAAGGAAATTTTATTAGGCTAAAACAAGAAAAAGAAGAATCTGGTGGGAATGTAGGGGAGCAGGAGTAGGGGAATGAGTAGAAGCTGAGACAGGTATGTAAAATGAGAAAATATTTTTTTAAATTAATTAGAAAATATAATTGTTCTCTAAGTAAAATTTCTGAATAAAATTTTTAATCTCAAAAAACCCTCTACTGCTAAATAGTTTATATCGCCTTATTTCAAAACATTAGAGAAAAATCATAGTTACAACCTTAGAACATAGGCCATGTTTGTCTTAATCCATGTTCTATAGCTTTGAAGAAACACTCTGACCATGGCAACTCTTATAATGTAAACCATTTAATTAGGCATGGCTCACATTTTTAGAGATTTAGTCCATAGGTATTATGCCTGAAGCATGGAGACATGCAGGAAGATATGATGCTGGAGAAGTAGCCAGGAGTTCTATACTTGAATCACCAGTTAGATCCCAGAGATAGTAACTAGGCATGACTTAAGCTTATAAAACCTCAGAGCCTTTCCCCAGTGACGTACTTTCTTCAACAAGGCTGTACCTACCAAGGAGACCATGTTCCCTAATCCTTCTTAGTAATGCTACTCCCTAATGATTAAGCATTCAAATATAGAAACCTGTGTGGTCCATTCTTGCTCACCTACCATAAAGGCATCTTCTTTATTTCTTATGCAGCTCTGTCTATAAAAAATGAGATTCTGAAGAATAGATATTAACAATAAACCAAATATGATACTCAATTTGGAGTATCTGAACTTAAATATAGTCATTATAAGTTGAAAACAATTTATGGATTGAGAGTCAGTATATCTCTTATGAAACAAAATATTATAGATAATTATAAAGGCTTGTATATTATAGAATTATCTTTTTGTACAGTGTGAAAATAAATCACATGGATTGGCTTACTAAAAAGCTGTATGGCCAATAGCTAAGCTGATTTTTGAGGCAGAGAGAATACTGGAAAGAAGGGGGAGACATGAGAAGATTCAGAGTAAGCAGGAAAGCAAGCTGAACACTATGCATATGAGGTAAATGAGCCTTGGAGAAACACAGATGAATAAAAATGGGTTAATTTAAGTTATGAGAGCTACCTAAGAATAAACCTAAGCTATCAGCTAAACTTTCATAATTAATAATAAATCTCTATGCCATTTTTTGTGAGCTGGGGGAACCAAAAAAGAATCCATCTATAAATGGACATGTTTTCTACTTAAGACCTGTGAAAGCTTAAATAAAAAGATTTCAAACACACAAAAATGGAACCTAATATGGCTTCCTAGTTCCACAGTCTCTCATTTTAGCTACAGTACAAAGACATCTCCTAGGTACTACTGTATGCTTGATCCCCCATTGCACCATGAGCTAAATGACAAGGTGGTTTACAATTTAGTTCATGCAAACAGAAAAGATTACAGATATGCAGTAAATAAGTTTAAGATAGAAAAAAAGTCTCAGCTGGTTACAGTGTGTTTAAAAATATGCACAGGCTTATGAAAGAAAAGAAAGTGGGTATATACAGTTACAGAAAGAAGTAAATTGTTTATTAATAATAAAAAAGGAATATGTCACATAGAGATGGGAAATATACACAGAGTCTGGATCCTGCATGATACTGTGTTAACTTTAAATTTTTTGGTTGCTGATGAGCAAATAGTAGCTGTTGAGAGACAGTGGATTGGAAAAACTATTAAATTAAACTAACCTATATATTTTAAAATCATTTAACTTCAAAATGGAAATAAAAAATATTATGTTGGGAAAGAGGTTATGTTTTTGTTTCCACTGGAAATGAAAGGCTGTGGATTCATTCTAAGGTGGTAGATATCAGATTTAAATTGGAGAGTTACCCAAAAGATCCTGGCTATAGACATAAAGAAATAAACCTGAAAAAACTACAAGACTGGTGATGTATATTTGATCAGCTCAAACATAAAACAAAAAGTCATCTCTAACTCACTTGTGCACCCTGCACATTCCATGATTGTACTAATGCAGATGTGTATGTTACTTTTAAAAGTTTGCGTGCTTTTAAAGCCAGGAGAGCAGATACCAATGAAAATGGGTATCCCAGATGATTGAGCCTCTCAGGATGCCTCTGTTGCAGTTTCCTCAGACTTCTGCATCTAGAATAGCTTGAAGGCTGCTTGAAGAAATGGTCCAACATCACAGATTATTCCAGCGAGGATTTCCAGTAAGCCTTGACTTATCCCATCACACTGAGACTGTACAACAGCTTGCTCTTCCAGGACTTGACCATTATCCCAAAATTCTCAAAGTCCGCTAAAATATGTCAGTGTCCCCAAGCAACATGAAATATTCTGGAGAATACAACGCTCACATTTCCAGTATTTGGGGTGGGCAGTTTTTGGTAATTCAGTGGATTATGGATACCCGTCATCATTTAGGGGGATTGGTCACAAGTTGTTATTTGTCATAGTCAGAAAGAAAGCTAAACAAAGGACATTAGATTCAAGGATCTCTGTCTCAAGAGAAAATAGGAGATATATTATAAAAAAATAATTGGATATAAAGGTAGATTCTTGAGTCCAATTTTGAACAAGCACTCATTGCAAATATTTTACACTGGTATGGATTTTGGTATGCTGATACAAATTTAAAGTTATTCCTCTCATATTGAATGCTTGTTTCTACTCTTGTTTGGGGTATTTTGTTTATGTTGCTTATTTTAATATGCAATGTATAATTAAGAAATACAAGCTAAGAGTTCATTCATAATAATCAAACTTGTAGTCATATTAGGCCTGTTTTTAAAGTTAAACAGATATAGATAGAAGGTGATCTTCAAATGCTTCAAAAAACCTAAAGAATATGGCATTTAAGATGTTTAATAACCCAAGGTTTTTTCATGACAGTGAGATATGTCTACTACTGGTAGTACTAATCTACTTCATAAAAGGATGAAGGGCATCAAAGAACCTTCATTTGGGCAAGAAACTGTCCTTGCCTTGACTGCTAACAGAACAGAATGCTGTGAAAATTGGAAAATAATATACAAAAGATAGAAACTGCTAAACTTTTTCAAGACATGATAGGATTATCCCTCAAAAGATCCTGCTTCACAGAAAAGTGTGTAATATATTTTACACTTATATAACAAAGACAGATGTGTCAACATTACAGAGAAACCTTTGCGTGACTGTCCAGATAGCCAGATGTCTCTGTCATTTCATAGTTTTAGAAGTGCTTGTTCTGTAGTTTCTATTTACTCAGGTAATATTATATCCTTCTCAAGTTCCTGATGGAGTTGAAGACTAGGTAGTAAGAGCTTTATATACATTCTCAAATTGTTATGCTCATAAATACAATTGTTTGATGAGACTCTACACTATGACCCATAGTATCTGTTTTGACTCTTTACATATGCTTATAGCAATGATCATGTCTAAAACCAGTCAGTAGTCTTGCTCATAATGGCCTTCTGCTTCTGTCATCTTTATGATATGAGAGAGTAGAACCAGGTATAAAGTAAGTTTAGGTTGAGTAAACTGGCCGTGCAATGACAAAAAGCTTTAGATTTTTTTGTCATTTATTATCATTTATACTGGATACCCTCAAGGCAAGATGAATATTCTTTGGGTCACCAGCTAAAAAAAAAAAAAACCATACACACACACACAGAGACATATTATTAATCATGAAAGTTCAGCTGACATCTTAGGGTTGTTTTTAGCTAACTATCATGACTTAAATTAATCCATTTCTATTAATCTATTGCTGCCCCAAGACATGTTTGCCTCATCTTTGTACTGACCTTCCTGTTTTCTCCATGTCTCTTCTCACCTCCCTGTTCCTTCCAGTGTCTGCTCTCCCTCAAAAACTCCAGCCTAACTGTTGATCATCTTTATTGATAGTATACATACCTTATTTTTTCAGGGCCAAGAAGATAAATAAGGTTGACAAAGTGGGTGCCTGTTATTTTACTTATGTCTCAGCGGGGGTGTGACTATAAAGCACAAGCAAAGTAGAATAGAGAGAGGTTAAACTATGGTTGGAATGTAAACTGAAATTTAAAAAAAGTAAAATAGAAAAAGGTCTTACATCTAATTTGTATCTACAAAAGTATAAAATGGAGTTTTCTTAATATGTTAAAAATATTATAAAAAGTATCTCAAAAAGGTGGCTTAAACAGGGGATCATTTGAAATGACAATCATGCATGCATGAGACTGTGCTAAGCCCTCTGCATATGTACTATGGTAATTATCTTAGTGTTTTTCTACGACTCCTAGCAGTCAATGTGGAGTTTTCTCTTCTGCCTGCTCTCGTGACCCTTTTCTTCCTAGTGAGTTACCTCATTCAGCCTTGATATGAGGGTTTGTGTATAATCTTAATTTAACTTATTATGCCATGTTTAGTGAACATTCCTGGGAGGCTGGAGTTTTTCTGAAGGGAAATAGAAGAAGAGTATATCTTGGTGAAAGGCGAAGTGTGTGTGTGTGGGAGGGGTTAAAGTGGGGGGGCATAAACAAAGGAAAAACTGTGGACATATGTACTAAAAATATGATTTAAAAAATGATGCAGTTTCATTTCCCCATGTTTTTAGAGACTGTAAGTGAAAAGTGAAATGCTTTGTAGTTGGTTCCTTCTGGAGGCTGTGAAGAACTAGTTTTGTACCACCTTATCATTGCTTTCCTTGGGCATCCTACATTACTCTCGAAGGAGGCAGCATCATTCCACAAATTACCGTTCTATTTGAGAGAGCACAGTCTCAAACATTTCCTGCCAGTGTCACCACTTTGTTTCATTTAATCACAAAAGCTGCCCTCAAAAGAATTTTCTTCGCCTATCTCAAACAACAAACAGAATCTTAGAAAACAAACATTTTTTTCCATCTATAGAAATGGGAAAAAATACATATATTTATTGTTATACATAGTTACATAGAGTTTGATGATATGGTTTTTGTCTTCTAAAGAGTAACCACTTGATAACAAGTAGATTTTATCTACCTATCCACTTTTATTTTTATTGTTTTAATTTCCTTTTAGTTTATAGAGACTGAGAGCAGGGGCTACTTTCCTTCTTTGATTCCCTGATTCTATAAAATAGTAAAAGAGAGGCAACATTGTCTCTTTCTTCTTTCTTTCTCTTTCTCCCTCCCTCTCTCCTCCATGATTTCTTACATTCTTTTTCTTTACCTTCCCTTTCTTTCATATTTTGATAAGTTTTTTAGTATATAGACAGAACTAGTTTTCCTTGTGTGTGCTGTGTGTGTGCATGTGTGTGTGTGATTTGAAAACCTACAATGCACCACTAATTTTAAGTCATAGTAAAAGGCTATGCTCAAGCTAAAATCTTACATAGATTTGCAAGTGATGAGCATAGTAATATTTATTTGTATTAAACACGATAAATTTTGTATGAGAAATTTCATTATGTTAACTTATTATGCAATGTCCCAAAGAGAGACATATGGTTTATAATTCTTCTTTCTCAGTAAGAAGCTAAGGCTTGGAGATATTAAGTGACTTGTCCTGCTAGTGAGCTCAGGAGCATAACCAGAATAAGAATTTTGTGTCTGATTTCATTTCACAGATAAAATACAGGAAGCAACTGAGTTACAGACCTGACTTGTACCTTGAAAAGGAAATTCAAGTTTTCAGAATTCCTCAGAAGCACCGTTTACAGGTACAAAGAGAAAGCATTATATAGTACAATTAAGATTCTGACACACTTAATGCCAGATCAGAGAATTTTATGTATGAGTTAATTAGCAACTAAATAAACTTCTTCAAACCTTCAACCAAATGCATGTGAGATAGAAACTTGCAAAACTGGTGCCAGGTTGCTGGTTTGTTTTCCTGAGCAGCCAATTTCTTCTATTAATAACCTGTGTCACTGATATTGAAAGCCTTTAAAAATCAATGACTATTTTCTGGATTTAATTGTCAGGCTTCAAACCACAAAATTCTACATCATAGATTTTCAATAAGGTGGTAATTATGGACAAAATTGAGAAGGAAATTTACTCAGTAATAATATATTTTCATAATGTCTGTAATGACTGAGAACAGTTCCAAGTTCCATTTTCTTTCTAAGGTAGAGCTATAGAAATAGGAGACTGTATTGGATCTAATGGACTATTATTAAAGTTTTATGAAAATGATAAGCCATGTTCCTATTTAAAGGGCAGAAATTTCAATATTCACAAAGCCATTCACCTGGGAAATGTGATTATATTCTTGGTTATGCTTCCTTCTAATTTGAGGTGAAAGTCATTTCTGACTGTCTTTGTGGAATGTGAATTGGGAACTGTGATTCTTAATACTTCGACCACATACGGTATAATCTTGGTGGTAATTTGTCCATTCAAGTTATCTCAAGTTGAAAACCAAGCACATGTCAAAGATGGAGAGAGGAGCAGCTGCAGTGAGTGTTTCTAATTATTCCTTATGCTTTGAAAATATTTAGCAAACATATATATGGATAATGAAAGACCAGAATGTAATTAAACTTATTTGTCATATTCTCTTCTGAACAAAAATGAAGTCTTCTTAAAAAAAAATGTAACTCCTTCTGATTACAATGAATAGTAACTCAGATTGTCTGCTCTTTCAGATATTTTTCTCTCAAAAGACTTTACTTATTTTAAATTATTTGTTTAATTTTGAGACTGAAACTATAGTATATGTCTCCCTTCCATTTCTCCAAATTCTCCCCTATATGCTTCCCTTCTCTTTCTCAAATTAATGGCCTCTGTTCATACTAATTATCATTGCAAGCAATGTTGCATTTGAAGATACATATAATTCCTAAATGTAACTTGTGACATCCATATTGCATTATTTGTGTGTATTTTTTTCAAGGATGACTGTCACTAGACAATCAATAATCTCTTCAGCTTGGAGAGCCACCTCTTCTGCTCTCAGTTTTACTCAACTGTCTATAATATTTGTCTAGGGTTGAGGCCTCATGGCTTTTTCTCACCCTGTTTGGCATGTTCATTGGTTTCATCCTTGTTTAGCTCAATTGTGTGGTCATGTTGGTGAGACTTTATAGGTGTACTTCTGTTATCACTAAGAGTCTTGTTCTAGTCTCTATTAAAGATGACAGTTACTTATATCTTCCACAGACAGCACCTTCATTTTGTTTTTGGCACAGAATCATGCTGATCTTCCTCTCAGCAACCCAGACATATCTTCCACCTTTAATTACTGCCTGTGTTCTATCAGGTTGCAATAGTTAAAATCAGTGTTCTAAACTTTCTCTTCATTCTATTTCTTTTCGTCCATACCCATAGCAACAGTGTCAATCATGACACTGTGAAAGTTAAATTTCATTGTCAATTTGGGTAGGATTTGGAATGAAGTAAGAATGTATTCTGGGTAAGCCAGATTTCTATGAGGAAATTTTTAGCACTTTAACTGAGAAGGGAAGCCAACCCTAAACATGGGTTGGATGCACAGACTGGATAAAAGAGAAACATAGTGGAGAGCTAAAGAGCATCAGCTATCTTCTCTGCTTCTAGTCTGCATGACAATGTTGTAAACTCTTCCACACTCCAGCTGCTAAGCCTTCTCCACCAAGGAGAACTATTTTCCAAAAACTATGGCCACAGTAAACTCTGCACTCTGTACACTTCCGTAGATGTTGTACTCACAACCGCAAGAAAAGGAACCAAAACAACTAGACTACATAAGTGTGCATTCTATCCCACACCTATCCTATTCAGATAAATTTTAAAACATTAAACCTTATTCCTAAATATGTTTTCTCAAATTATTCTACCATTTCCATTGTGACTTTATCTCACTTCAAAAGCTCATCAGTCTCCTGTAACAATCATTTTACATTTAATTCTGTTAGTTGACATGATTTTCAAATAGATTTATGACATTTATTTATTGGAAAGGTACAGGCACCTAAGCCGTTTGGAAGTCAGAAGACCACTTTCTGGGCTCAGGTCTTTTTTTCCCCATTGTCTTGGTCCCAGCAACTGACTCAGGCTTTTAGACTTAGTAGCATGCAACATCATGGATTATCCCTGATGACCCACTTGCCAGCCTACTTGACATTTTGTTTTCTCACTGAGATTATATTCTGAAGAGTCTGTTTCTCTGACCATGAAAGCCATCTAGCAAAACCTTCTCATGAACTACTGAAATACTGTTCAAACAATTATACCTGTAGTTTTTTCCTCTAACGCTGTGAGACAATGGTCTGTACCCTCTTACTTGTAATTAATAAAATGCTGATTGGCCAGTACCCAGGCAGGAAGTAGAGGTGGGTTGATGAGAACAGGAGAATTCTGGGAAAAGAAAAGCCAGGTCTGCAGTCATCATCCAGATTCAGAGTAAGCAAGATGAGAACACCTCACTGATAAAGATACCAAGCCACATAACTAACATAGTCAAAAATAATGGGCCAATTTAAGATGTAAGAATTAGTTAATAAGAAACCTGAGCTAATCTGTGTCTTGTCAGATCACCATGGATTAAAGTTAGAATTCAACAACAATGCTACCACCAGGAAACCAAAAAACTCATGGAAGCTGAACAGTCAACTACTGAATCACCCCTGGGTCAAGGAAGAAATAAAGAAAAAAATTAAAGTCTTCCTTGATTTTAATGAAAATAAAGACACAACATATTCAAACCTCTGGGACACTTTGAAAGCAGTGCTATGAGGAAAGTTCATAGCACTAAGTGCCCAATTAAAGAAAACGGAGAAAGCACACATTGGAGACTTAACAGAACACCTGAAAGCTCTAGAAAAAAAAGAAACAGATTCACCCAGGAGGAGTAAAAGATTTGAAATATTCTGACTGAGGGTTGAAATCAACAAAATAGAAACACAGAAAACAATCCAAAGAATCAATGAAACAAAAAGCTGGTTCTTGGAGAAAATTAACAAGATCTACAAACCCCTATCCAGACAAATCAAACGGCAGAGAGAGAATATGCAAATTAATAAGATCAGAAATGAAAAGGGGGACATAAGCACAGAAACAGAGGAAATTCAGAGAATCATTAGATCTTACTACAAAAGCCTGTATACCACAAAATTGGAAAATGTAAAAGAAATGAACATTTTTTAGATAAGTACCATATACCAAAGTTGAACCAAGAACAGGTGAACAATCTAAATAGACATGTTAGTCGCGAAGAATTAGAAGCTGTTATCAAAAATCTCCCTACCAAAAAAAGCCCAGGACGAGATGTTTTCAATGCAGAATTCTACCAGAATTTCCAGGAAGAGCTAATACCTATACTCCTTAATGTATTTCACAATATAGAAACAGAAGAGTCATTGCCAAACTCCTTTTATGAAGCTACAGTTACTCTGATACCAAAACCACATAAAGACACAACCAAGAAAGAGAACTACAGGCCAATCTCACTCATGAGCACCGATGCGAAAATTCTCAATAAAATACTCGCTAACAGAATCCAAAAACACATTAGAAAAATTATCCATTATGATCAAGTAGGCTTCATCCCAGAATGCAGGACTGGATTACATATGCAAATCTATCATTGTAATCCATCATATAAATAAACTGAAAGAAAAAACCATATGATCATTTCATTGAATGCTGAAAAAGCATTTGACAAAATTCAACACCCCTTTATGATAAAGGTGTTAGAGCAATTGGGGATACAAGGATCATACCTAATAATAAAAGCTATTTACAGCAAGCCGACAGCTAACATCAAATTGAATGGAGAGAAACTCAAAGCCTTTCCACTAAAATCAGGAACGTGACAAGGCTGTCCACTCTCTCCATACCTCTTCAATATAGTGCCTGAAGTTCTAGCAATAGCAACAAGACAACATAAGAGGATCAAGGGGATTCGAATTGGAAAGGATGAAGTTAAACTTTCATTATTTGCAGATGAAATGATATTGTACATAAGCGACCCCAAAAACTCTACCAAAGAACTCCTACAGCAGATAGACACCTTTAGTAATGTGGCAGGATACAAGATCAACTCCAAAAAATCGGTTGCCGTCCTATACACAAAGGATAAAGAAGCAGAGAGGGAATTCAGAGAACCATCACCTTTCACAATAGCCACAAATAGCATGAAATATCTAGGGGTAACTCTAGCCAAGGGAGTGAAAGACCTATTTGACAAGAACTTTAAGTCTTTGAAGAAATAAATTGAGGAGGACACCAAAAATGGAAAGATCTCCCTTGCTCTTGGATTGGGAGAATCAACATAGCAACCATGGCAATTCTACCAAAAGCAATCTATAGATTCAATGCAAATTCCATCATAATCCCATCAAACTTCTTCACAGACCTTGAGAGAACAATAATCAAGTTTATATGGCAAAATAAAAAACCTAGGATAGCAAAAGCAATCTTATACAATAAAAGCACTTCTGGAGGCATTACCATGCCTGACTTCAAACTCTATTACAGAGCTACAGTATTGAAAACAGCTTGGTATTGGCATAAGAACAGAAAAGTCAACCTATGGAATTGAATAGAAGACCCGGATATTAACCCACTAACCTATGAACACCTAATTTTCAACAAGGGAGCCAAAGGTATACAATGGAATAAGAAAAGCATCTTTAACAAATGGTGTTGGCATAACTGGATGTCAACCTGTAGAAGAATGAAAGTAGATCCATATCTATCACCATGCGCAAAACTCAAGTCCAAATTTATTAAAGACCTCAACATTATTCTGACCACATTTAACCTGATAGGAGAGAGAGTGGGAAGTAGTCTACAAGATATAGGCACAGGAGACCACTTCCTAAGTAGAAGCCCAGTAACACAGATAATAAGAGAATCAATGAATAAATGGACCTCCTGAAACTGAGAAGCTTCTGTAAAGCAAAGGACACTGTCAGTAAGACAAAAAGGCTACCCTATGACTGAGAGAAGATTTTCACCAATCCCTCATCAGACAAAGGTCTGATCTCCAAAATATACAAAGAACTCAGGAAACTAGACACTAAAACTCTAATTAACCCAATTAAAAAACGGGGTACTGAACTGAACAGAGAATTCACAACAGATGAACTTCGAATGGCCAGAAGACACTTAAGGTCATGCTCAACCTCCTTAGCGATCAGGGAAATACAAATCAAAACAACTTTGAGATACCATCTTATACCTGTCAGAATAGCTAAACTCAAAAACACCAATGATAGCCTATGCTGGAGAGGATGTGGAGTGAGGGGAACACTCATCCATTGTTGGTGGGAATGCAAACTTGTGCAGCCACTGTGGAAATCAGTGTGACGTTTTCTCAGGAAACTGGGAGTCAACCTCCCTCAGGACCCAGCAATTTCACTCTTGGCAATATACCCAAGAGATGCCCTATCATAGTACAAAAGCATTTGTTCAACTATGTTCATAGCTGCACTATTTGTAATAGCCAGAACCTGGAAACAACCTAGGTGCCCCTCAATAGAAGAATGGTTAAAGAAGGTGTGGAACATATACACATTAGAGTTTTACTCAGCGGTAAAAAAACACTGACATCTTGAATTTTGCATGTTAATGGATGGAAATAGAAAACGCTTTACTGAGTGAGGTAACCCAGACCCAAAAAGAGGAATATGGTATGTACTCACTCATAAGTGTATTCTAGCCATAATTGAAATTCTTTGAGCCTGTAATTCATGCTCCTTGACAAGCTAAATAAGAAGGTGAACCTAAACAAAATCATATAGTTATCCCCCTGGATATTGGAAGTAGACAAGATTGACAGGCAAACTCGGGTGCATGGGGTAGGGGGTGGAAGTAAGGGGAGATGGTTAGAGAGAAGGGAGAAGGAGAGGATTGGGCATGGCTTGGAGGAATGGGATGGGGAGAGGGTGGAAGGATGGATATGGGAGCAGGGAGGTATATATCTCAACTAAAGGAGCCATTTTAGGGTTTGCAAGAGACTTGATTCTGGAGGGGTGCCCAGGCCCAAGGAGAGGTCCCCATATTGTTCCTTGGCCCCCAGAGGAGAAGGTGCCTGAAATGGCCTTGGCCCACAACCATACTGATGAATATTTTGCATATCACCATAGAACCTTCATCTGGCGATGGATGGAGATAGAGACAGAGACACACATTGGAACACTGGACTTAACTCCCTAGGTCCAAATGAGAAGCAGAGGAGGGAAAACGTGAGGAAGAAAGGCAGGATCAGAGGGAACCTTCATCTGACTATGGATGGAGATAGAGACGGAGACCCACATTGGAACACTGGACTGAGCCCCCAAGTTCAAATGAGGAACAGAAGGAGGGAGAACATGAAAAAGGTAGCCAGGACCACGAGGGGTGCGTTCACCCACTGATACAAGGGGACTGATCGAATGAGAGATCACCAAGGCCAGCTGGACTGGGACTGAATGAGCATGGGATGAAACCGGATTCTCTGAATGTGGCTGACATGGGGGCTGACTGAGTAGCCATTGACAATGGCACTGGGTCTTGTTTTGTCTGCATGGACTGGCTTTTTGGGATCCTGGCCTGTTTGGATGCTCACCTTCCTAGACCTGGAGGGACGGGGGAGGAACTTGAACTTCCCACAGGGCAAGAGGAAACCCTGACTGCTCTTAGGACTGGAGAGGGAGGAGGAGATGAAGTTGGGGGAATGGGAGGGTATTGGGAGGAGGGGAGGAAGTGAAAATTTTTATAAAGAAATAAATAAGTAAAATTTTAAAAAGATGGCAATGGGAGATATGTGGACAGTAAATTTAACAAAGAAAACATTTATTTTGTTTATATAAAAAAAGAAGCCTGAGCTAATAGCCCAACCAGTTTATAATTAATATAGTAGACCTCTGTGTATTTCTTTGGGATTGAATGGCTGCAGGACCAGGTGGAACTGAAACTTCGGCCAAAACTCTAAGTTCAGATCCATGGAAGAGTCAATACAACAATTTGAGAACAGAAGTCAAATAATGACTAAATGTCCTCGAACAAGTTTTCTATAGGGTTCCTTTGGAAAGAAGAAAATTGCAGAAAATCTCTAAATTGGAAATTATTTAATATGAGGAAGTGATTGCTGCAGTGTTGGAAGGCAGTCTCAAAGATGGAAAATAAGTGGCTGGAAAAACAGTGTGAGATGTTGAGGGCTCAATTAGGCTTATGTTGGATTCCTATTGAGCACTCAGAGTGTCACATAGCTGGGGAAAGAGAGAGGTCAGAACACTGTGACAGAGTTTCAAAGCAAAGCTGCACTCCCATTCATAAAAAAGAGAAAGAATGTTACATCTCCTGATCTCTTACTTCTAAATCACTTCCAACCTGCTTTCTGGATACAGATGTCTCATGGAAAGGTCTCCAAAGCCCATGTGAGGAGCCTGTGTGTGTTTATGAGTGAGCATGCATGTATATACACACATACACAAAAACCCACTTCATAGAAAAATAAATGATAATAAACCCACAAAATTATCATAATAAAAACTTTATTAAAAACTGAACTTTCATAAAAAGAAAGAATAGACATTTTTGTAATTTTGAGAAAAATCTGAGTTCTTTGAGCATTTTACACTGCTGTCCTTTAAAGGCCTGACACAAATCATTTCCTTTCCATACTACCTACAAATTAAGACTTGAAATAGTAAGTGTACTCTCCATTGCTTATCATGGTATAATTCTGAAAAAGACTAATTGATCACCAATACCCTTATAGTGATAAATAGGAACCTAATAATTAGATTGCTGGATCATTTATTCAGATTTGGGATGATATTTCCTTTACCTTAGTTACCATGAGGTCAAAACATAAATTATGTATTGAAGGATAACATTGTAACTATATATTGTCTTCTATTGGGGATGTGGGCCTAGGGATATATGATAGATTCATTGCAGGAAGCAGTGATTAGTAGATACAAAAGTTAGATTGTTTGATTCTAAAAGTTTACTTGAAAGATATCCCTAAAATTAATCATATATTTTAAAATAAGTTTTTGGTATGTGTACATTTGTATGTGTGTGTCTTTTTAGTTTCCTCTGCAGGCTCTATTGCCTTCATGCTATTTGCAATTCCTCTTCCTCAGTTTCCCAATATTGAGATTACAGATTGTTGCCATCATTCTTAGCTTTAGAGAAACTTTTCAGTACAATAAGAAGTAAAAAATCTGCTTAAATATAATATTTTACAGACATTTGTACAATTACAAAGGGAAAAATATCAGACTCACAAACAGCTATAATTGATATAAAGACACACCCTTTAGTTTAGGTATGGCATCCATGAACCAGAAAGCCAGAAATCAACTGTACTCAATGAAAACAGTATCAGGAGAAAGCTTTATCAGATGAATGTGTCTTTAGAACTTATTCAGTTTTAATGAATGATTACACAGTAACAAAGAACTCTATGAAAATTTAGTCTGAGAAAAATTATTTACACAGAACTGTTGATGAATTAAGGATTCGAGTTCTTAAGCCATTCGGTTTCTCATGTGTAGTAAGCTTGTTTTATAAAACAACATTAGGACTTTATTGAGGCATTAAAGAACCAATTGCTAAAACGATTTTCAGTGTCCTCCAGTTATGTTCATGTTTGCATTTGGATATTGCAGCTTAAAAGTCTGTAATTTACCTTATTGTAATGAAAAACGTATTCATTTCATACATTTTTAAAGATAATATAAAAGCTAGTAAGTTTGTGATTATTTTGGAATTTCTAGGACATATTCCTTTTTCTAATACCTCCTAGAACCAGTTCGTTTGCAGATTGACTTTCACATTTATCAGTGCTTATAACATCAGGAACATTTATCACTACCTTTCATTTTCATAAACTGACAAGCACTTCACCATTTTCACCATTTGCTATTGTGTTGATTGTGGGCTTTTTAGTCACAGTTCTTTCTTGAAATAAGATTAAGCTTAAAGGTTAAAATAATTATTTTAGTAGTTACACATGTATTAAATATTAAAACATTCAATAAATTCAGATAAAATTTTAAATGTAGACGGAATAGTTTGTTGACACGCACAGTATTGAGGACACAGGTACTATATTAACTGGGGTACCTCCAATAATATGGTTTCATTAGAAACCATTTTTTTGTTGTTGTTCCAAGTTAATAATCCATTTCACATTTTTGTATTGATTCCATTGTGATTTGGGTACAATGGACTCTTATTAGCAGATGACATTCTATTTGCATTTACCAATTTGTAAGATTAATTTTGTCTAAGCATGAGACAGCTGCAGACTGTCAGCTGGGCTCGCCAAGTACCTCCAAAAATCACCCCAGACAGATTATACATCTGCCATCTTTTATAATCCAGAATGCTGCAAGGAGTGTGTATTTATCCTTTCTAATGAAAAGGAAGTGTCTGAATGCCAACGAGGATGCACAAAAGATTACAATCTGAGTTGCCAGGCTTGTCTTGTCTGGCATTAAATGTTTTAGTAACTAACTCTCATGAATTATTGAGATTCCCATCATTTAGCAAATGGATTTCATCTTGCAGTAATTAGCACCATACATCTTTTCCTTATCATAGTAATGTGTCATAAAAGAACTTGGACCAAGGCTTTTAAAAGTAAATGATGATCTTTGTATGTTTTCTACTGATGAAAGAAGATGATAACATCGGACTTGGGATACTGTTCAAAGGGCTTACGTCTGTAACAGGACATGTAGGAATTTGGAAGAGTGTTATGTTCGTGTGGTAATGTTACAATTTATTGTACTCCCAACTTGTCAAAAAATTATAATATTTCTGTTAATGCAATTGATCAATCAGGAAGGGAAAAATAATTTTTGAAATAGTAACCACTTTGCCATTTCAGCTTTATTTCTGTTATTAAGCTATTGCTCTTACCTATGAATAGATCAATGTGAATTATTTATATATGGAATACATCGCATTACAAGTAACTTTTATACATTATATGTTAATTATAATATATCTAATAATAACATATAATAGTTTATGTAAATAAATACTAAGGGTAACTGTACATGTGGTGAATTGTACATTTCATTTGTTTATTTTTGAATGCAAATTTGTAATGGAATCATTGAGAATTACAGGCTCCAGAAAATAAAAAATGAAAGAGGATGTGGTTTAATAACCCTTCAGTAGTTTTACTATGCAGTCTTTTGTATTATATTCATGACATTTCTCATTGTACTTGATTTAGATCCAACTTAGTTTTTAATAAGAAGACAGTTGTTGATACCGATTAACATCTTGGCTTCAGACATTCTCTATCAAGAAAGTCCCTTAATCTTGGAATAAAAAAAAAAACAACCTTAAGTCGCTTATTTTACTTATAACTGAACACCAGAAATGAAGGTACAGCACTTTAAACAAATAACTCTCTAAGAGATTATCTATTTTTTTTTTCTAGAAACAAAACAACAACAACAAAATCTCTGAGGATTAGCCATAGGCTTGCTTGACTTTCTAGGTACCCAGGTTCTAGGAATGTGATAAAGCAAGACCAGTGAGGGCCGGCCATCAGCAAACCCCTCCTGGAAAGCTGCACTCTCCTCTTTGACATTGTGTGAGTGCAAGGATGAGAACTGCAGTTGCCTTCACGTGCACTCTTCTGTGCTGCCAGAAAAGTTAGAGATGCTAGACAGGGAGCTGTGTAGTGACTGACACTAATTACTTCCCCTCTGGTCTAAGGCGATGAGTGTAGCTATGGAACAGTACGTGATGATGAGGTTGATATTTGCCCAATCAAGGCTGACATCCAAAAGAACCAAAATTACCCCTGGAAGTCAAGGAAGACACAAATGAACCATAAATACAAACTGAAGCACAAATTCTAATTGGTCTTAATAATAAAAGCCCCTGAGTCAGTTATCAGCGGGTAAAAGCTGAAGGAACAAAGAAGCAGAGAGTCAGCTACTTGAGTTCTTACCTTTCCTAATGCTCAGACCAAAGGGGCGATCCTGTCCTCAGACTGCGTCCTAAAACGGATTGCATCCTCAGTCTGATTGCTGCTGAAACTGCTGCCTCTGACTGCTTGTAATGAGCTCCTGTCTCCTCCTGCCTTATATTCCTCTCTCCACTAAGCAATATCGCTTCCGATCTTCTCGTCCCTGGTGCTGGGATTAAAAGTGTGAGCCACCACCACCCGGCTCTGTTTCTTTTTGAGACTATATCAATCAAGTGTAGCCCAGGGAGGCTTGAACTCACAGAGATCCATCTGCATCTGTTTCCTATGTCCTGGGATTAGCGGTGTGTACTACCATTGTCTGAACCCAAACGGCTTAGCCCTGCACTCTGATCTTCAGGCAAGATTTATTTGTTAAAACACAAACAAATTATCACCACAACAAATGCTGAAAGAAATCAATCGAATGAATGTGCTTTTGCAAATTTAAGCATTATCTTATCTATGAATCTTTCAACAGTGAACGTAAGCTCTGTTTTCTTTTTCAAAGAGTATTCTGTAGTTCTACTGTTCATCACTCTTTAATGACCCCCAAAGGTTTGTATCAGCTGTAGAACCCACTCCACAGGGGTAGAATCTCTTGTGAAGTAGGCACTAGGGTTGAGGTGTGATAGAGTGTTGAACAGCCTATGTATTAGCCGTATTAGCTATGCAACAAGGGAAGTATTGGCAAAGGAGAACTATCCAGATATGAGATGAATGGAAAGAATGAGAGTGAAGAAGAAAGTGAATACCTGCATCAACATGCGTATGAATGTGCTGTGCTGAATGATTACAGAAACAAGCGGTCCAGTGGCAGAGGCAGTCAGGAGTTAGGTAAGTAATTCAGGGAGTCAGTGTTGTAAATCTAGGAGCAACTACAGGGTACACAGTTGATAGGAACAAGCTTGAATTGAAATTGGAGTTAGCTAGTTGTGTGTATATACTTTCCCTGAAGACATAGAGCAGGTACATTTGACTCCTCAAAATTCTACTCAAATGTTTAAAGATGAAATCCTCACAAAAGTTACTGCACAGAGGAACAAAGAATGAAAGAAGTCAGTAAGATCCTCCTCTAGATTTATGTCCATTTTCCTCTTAACTCCTAGGGATTGATGCTAAGCCTGCCCCCTGAACTTTTGTCCTTTTCCTTCTTATAAGTTATAGATAGAATAGCTGATGACCTCAGGTAACAAAAATTCACAGGGTACAATATTTAGAGCTTTCACAATAAAGCTACAACCTGCAGAGCCTAAACTATAAGTTGGAGGATTACAGAAAGAGGAAAAATGAATCTAAAGTTAGCCAAAATATACAAGTAAACATAAAGGGAGGTGTTAGAAACATAGAGAAATATAAGTAACAAAGCAGATGGCTACAGGGAAATAATAACTCTAAAAAACACATGATACATTAACATAGTACCAATGGATAAATTTAGACTTGATTCAACTGAGTAATCTACTAGAGTTTAAGAAGAGCAGACTGAAGAATTCCTTTAGCGGCCAAAATAAAAATACAGATAGAAATATATCAAATAAGAGGTAAACGATGAAAACAAAATTCCAAAATCATAAAAACTGAGATTTCAGAGAAAATAGAAGGGGAAGACAGAGATCACTAAATTTCTATGAAGAAGTGACTGAGTATTCATTCTCATATCTAAGGATCTGTTCAACTTCGTAGATGAAAGCAGCATCTACAGTAACAGCTGAAGTAAATAGCCCACTCAGATGAATCATAAATTCAACATGGACAAATACCAAGATTGTATACTATAAGCATTAAAAGGAGAATAAATTTATTCATAGAATTGGAACCAGATTTGCTCTGACAACTTTGAGTACAGAGGCAAATAAAGTGATATTTTGAGGGAAAACATTAGGAAGCAATTTACATAATAAATTTGTGCTCATCATAATTAAAATAAAAACGTGGATTTATAGTCAAAATGTTTCCCTATATTTGTGGTCACAGAAAAATTATCACATCAAACTCTGCATTTAAAACTCTGCTGGAACAATTATATAGAAAGTTAAATAATAAATCCAGACTATGTTGTAAGAGGGACCTGGAGGGAGGGGGGAGGAATTTGAACTTCCCACAGGGCAGGAAACCCTGACTGCTCTTAGGGATGGAGAGGGAGGAGGAGAGGGAGTGGGGGGAGTGGGAGGGTGGTGGGAGGAGGGGCGGAAATGGAAACTTTTATAATTTAATAAAATTACTTTAAAAAATCAAAAAAAAATAAAGAAGCAACTAGAGAAAGCTAAAAAAGAAAATAAACATAATAAAATATAATGCAACTGCTGCTCTTTAAAATGTTATCAGAGTGTGCATGTACATTACAGATTTAGTACTGAGATGCTCTGCAAATCAAAACACCACTGTAACAACTAGAAGAGAGCAATAAAGATATTAAAGAAACAGAGTGTGCTGAAGTATTTGCCTTACTAGGGGAGCATGTAGAAATACACTTAAAATGACCCAGGAAAATATATTTTAGAAAAAATAGTAATAATTAATAACAATAATTGTAATAATAAAATAATCAGGGTGATTATTCTTCTGAAGGACCTGCATGAGGGAGGAAACTCAAAAGGTGAATTGAATAGGTAATAAGAATAGATATACAAAATTAAATCTGAAGTATCACAGCAATTGATACAGTGCAAATATATTAACCCCAATTAGAAACCAAATCTTAATATATATATATATATATATATATATATATATATATAAAACACTATAACAATATAGCGTTCAAATGATACACTCCAAAATGTTTAACAAAGCTTGAAAACAAATGGCAGGAAGAGAAGTTCCGCAAAAGTGGGAATGAAGGGATTCTGCAATGGTAAAATCAACATAAGAAAAGAAAAATGCTAATGATGATAGATACCCCATGACAGACAATGATGAGAAACCAGAAACATTGAAGATGGTATCAATGTAATATGATAACAGAAACATTTAATGCTTTACAAAACTAACACACTATTAAGATGACTCAGGGGGTGAAGCTGCCAAGCCTAATGGGCAGAATTTTATTCCTTAGAGACACACATGTGAGAACTGCAGAAGGACAAAATTGACTCTCCAAGATGCCACCTCACCTCTTTGGATATTCTGAGGCAGGAATATAAGCAAACACATATTTTTATATTTTTTTTACTATTTTACAGTTTTATAAATAATATCATTCAAAATTTCCACCTCCTCCCATTTCCCACCTCCTCCCCCACTCACCCTTTCCCCTCCCCTTCCAGTTCTAAGAGAAGACAGGGTACCCTGCATTGTGGGAAGTCCAAGGCCCTCCCCCTTCCATCCATGCTTAGGAGGGTATGCATCCAAATAGACTAGGATCCCAAAATGCCAGTACATGCAGTAGAGACAAATCCCACTGCCATTATCATTGCCTTCTCAGCCTGCCCCAATTGTCAGCCACATTCAGAGAGTCCAGTTTGATCCCATGCTCATTCGGTCCCAGTCCAGCTGACTTTGGTGAGCTCCCATTAGATCAGGCACATTGTCTCAGTGAGTGGACTAACCCTTCGTAGACCTGAATTCCTTGGTCATATTCTCCCTCCTTCTGCTCTTCAACTGGACTTTGGGAACTCAGTCCAGTGCTCCGATGTGGGTCTTTGTCTCTATCTTCCTCTGTCGCCAGACAAAGGTTCTATGGTGATACTCAAGATAGTCATCAGTCTGACTATGGGATAAGGCCAGTTCAGGCACCATCTTCTCCACTGCCCAGGGTCCTAGCTGAGGAAATTCCCGTGGACACATGGGAAACCCTCTAGAGCCAAGCCTCTTGCTAACTCCAAAATGGCCCCCTTAATTAGGATATCTTCTTCCCTACTCCCATATCCGTCCTTCCTCCATCTCAACCATCCCACTCCCCCAAGCTCTCCCCAACCCTTCTCTTTTCCCTTCTCTCTTCCCCTCTCCCATTCCATACTCATATGTAAATAATAATTTTTTAATGAAACAACTGGTAGAAACACATGAAAGGCAAGATTGAGCAATCTAGACTATAAATTTAGTGCACCCCTTACAAAATTGAATAGTGAGTTTAAAGTGACTGAGCTAATAAAATTTCAACAATAAATTAATGAATAGAATCCAATAGATGTGTGCAAACACATGCATATGAAATCATATTGGGTTAGTCTCCAACATACTGATGCTTATGAAAACATGATGAAATGAATAAATCCTAAATGATTAATATTCCACAAACTAAAGACAATTGTACTCTGACTAAAATTCATAAAGTAAGTGAATGTTTTAATTATATATAAATATTTTCAAAAAATTTAGTACAAATAACATTAATAGTAAATTAGTGGAAACATGGTAAGTTTTGAACTTACATTGGAGAAAGATAAAGACAAAATTACCACCGAATTATTAAAGAGAATAAATCTGAAAGGAAGTTGAGAGTAAATAAAATACGTATACCTAGTCAACAGGTAGATAAAGTTTGGTCTACTGTCAGTTTCTGAATTAGATGGGGTAATAAACCAAAAGTGAGGTCAGAAGAAATGTATGTGCATCCAATCTCCAAGAAAATCAAGACAAAGTTTAATGAGCAGAAGTTATTGCGTATAACTTTTGAATAAATTAAAAGAGAGAGAGATCAATTAATTTTGACAACAGTAAAGAGTAAATGACACAAATCTAGAAACATTTTCTAAGAGTTTGCTGCTGTGAAATAGCACGTGAAGAAGGAGAAAACCTGAATGTTCAGTTACCTGGGTAGACTTCTAGATTAGATAGTCATCTTATAGTACTTAACAAAAGTGTTTTGATTTTATTGCTTCACCTATGTAACAACAGCAAACATAAATCTGTGCAAAGTAACCTTTAGGTTTCCATGTTCTTGGGAAACAAAAGGAAATTAAGAGGACATATGTGGAGAAAACAAAGAAAAATATGTCTATTTCCTTTAATGTTTGTGTGATGTTGACCTTAGATCATACTACAACTCTGGATCCATTCATTGCTACGGTTGGTAGTGTGAATCTGGGAGAGGGAAGACTAAAATTAGGAAAACAAAAGTCAACTTATACAGAAATTCAAAAAAAATTATACTCAAAGGGTTAAGAAGAATCACAGGAGTAAGTTTTTAAATCACAAAGACAAGCCACATGTGTCAAAACCATGTGTTTTACATAGATCAGTGGTTCTTACCCCTTCTGATGCCAAAACCATTTAATACATTTTTTCAAGTAATAGTGACTCTTAGCCATAAAATTATTTTTGTTGCTACTTCATAATTGCAATTTTGCTACTGTTATGAATTGTAATGTAAATACATGAAATGCAGGGTGATCTTAGGCAACTCCTGTGAAAAAATCATTCAACCCCCAGTGTGGTTTGATGCACAGGTTGAGAACCAATTTTGTAGAGTTATAAAGGATAGTTTTAACATTTACTTAAATCAAATTATCAAGCTGTAGCTAGCAGGTTCCTGTTTTAGTTGCTGCTCTGATGTTTCTCAGTGAGGGACCTTGAAAGCCAAATAAACACTTCCTTCTCAGCTGGATTTGCTCATAATCTCTATCAGAGTAACAGAGTAATAAAATTAGGACATCCATATAGGATATATCTGTGGAATGCTCACTATGCATTAGAAAGCTTAGAACTAGTTTGAAAGATATTATTTGGTACATGGTTTATAGGTATGATATATGAATAACACAGAATGCACTAATTAAAGAAGATGCTCAAATATAATCCTCTTAAATTTAAGTTTATTTGTTGCAGTTGTGGAAAGGGGGAAAGCAGATGTTTGGGGGTCATGGGACAACTTTTGGAGTCTATTTTCCTTCCATCTTTATGTGTCTCTCAGGTATTAAACTCAGGTTGACATCATAACACATGCTTTTATTCTCTTCGCCATCTCACTGGCCTTGAAAACGTAATCTTGAGATTTGTTTCACCTCAAGAAACATAGATAGAAAACTCACAGCTGGCAGTGGTTAAAAAGTCTTTGATGAACAAACTCTGAAATTGCCATGGAGAGTTTCAAGATCAAAATGGTCCCAATTACAGTGACATACGATGCAAATGGAGGAAATTAATTTGTAATTGCATATTTCCAAGTAACTGTTGACTTTAAGGGAATAGATTGTAAAAGTTATCATTAGTACAGAAGGTAAAAATATATTTTGGAAAAGGCTGATTATTTCCTGAAACTATAAAGAGAACTGGAGACTTTAAAAATTCTTTCACTACATCCGATGGTGTCCTGCACAGTAGCTGGTCACATTGCTCCTCAGTCTAGAAACAGAGAACAATGGACACGCTATCCAAGTAACGCCATTCCTCTATTTTCAGAAAGTCTAGCATCTAAGCCCAGGAAATGATGCCACCCTTGTGTGTATGTGTGTGGGGAGTATCTTCCCAGTTCAAGTATACATACATACATACATACATATATATATATATATATATATATATATATATATATATATTCAGAATTAGAAAGTAAAGATTTTAAGGCTGCAGTGAAAAAATATTTTGAGGTATAAATAAAGGTCAAAGGAACAATAATAGATAAAGCCTCATAAAAAAAGGGTGATGTGTATCACACAAATATAATTGGCATGAAATAAAGTAAAATTCCAAGTTTAGAACTGAAGACTCCAAACCAATCATAAAATTGTTAGGAAATAAATTCAGCAGGATAATCACAGAATAAGGACACAATGCTTGAACTGAGGATAGATTGAGAGTCATCAATCTGAACAGCAGACAGGAAACTGGCCAAATAAAGGAGACTTCTAAACCCTAGAACATAACTTATTTGGGGGACTAGACATGATTTATCATGTATTTCAACATTGTAGAAAGACTCTATGTAAAGACAAAGACAGTATAGGATCATACAGATGGCCCTGATTAATCCAAATAGATCACAAAACAATATGTCACGAATGTGTGTGAGTGAGATCTGTTGGGGGTGAATGTGAAAGCAGCTGCTATCAATGACATTCATGTGTCTGCAAACAGATCTCATTAATAAAAATTGGTGAGCTGAAAAGAGGATGTTTAAAGTTCATCATTAGAGTTAGATATAACATGTCCTTCTCAGTTATCCAAAGAATAAATATGGAATATCATCCTAGTCATGGACAGCACTCCTAGTCATTAAAGAACATAAAATGATTGAAGTGTACATCACGTTCTGCCATAAATCAGAAGAGTAATTGGGTGGTCCTTTCAAGTTTTCAGAAATCATATATGAAACAAGACTATATCATTGTCAATGACAGAATCATAACATGTTTACACATGTTGAGCTCATGTGACTCAAGGGACTCAAATTGGAAATGAATAAAATAATAGTTGCAGAATGAATAATTATTAAACAGAAATTAAATGACTCAGTTTAAAAAATCTGAGTCACATAGAATAAACCTCAATCTTAAAACAATGTTTAAAAGTGTAAGAAATAAAAGTGAAAATATAACATGAAAATTGTTACATAATTAAATTTCTGATGAAAAAAATTTTAAATACTAAATGAATTGTACATTATTAAAAGGCAGTGTGAAATAGATAGCCTATGCAAGACCTCAAATAAATAAACCAAGCATACAGGAAGAATCAATAAAGACATGAATACAAATATTGAGTTTATAATATAGTTTAATTCCAGAAAATTGAAACAATCAACAGATAGGCAAATGATGACACCAGGAAGAATGTGGACTAGCCAGTTATTATGAGAGACTATAAATAAAAAATTGAAAAAGATAAAGGAGAATGCCATGGAAAGGCAGAGATAGTGCTGTTCCTCTTCGTTGCCATACACTATGGTTTACATTACAGTTGTAAAAGAAAGGAGTCCAAGGTGTTTTAAGCAGTATGTTCATTCATAAGTCGTTCCTAATAATCCTAGAAACTGAATACACATTATTCCAAAGACACCTTCATTTAAGTTGTCAGAGGAAAGCAGAAGTCATGTTTGGTTTAAAGTTTTTGTTATCTGAATTTTGGTAATTCTTATTTGATTCTGACATGTGGAAGCAGTTATGAAATGGAGATATTCAGATCAATTACGAGGAGAAATTATAGGACCCTAAAAGAAAAGTTCATTTTGCTTCTAGCAGACCTTTATTTTATGTTAAATATATGGCAATCTCCTTTGGCTACTCGGTTCCCAAATCAGAGGGAGAGACAAAGGCTGTGAGGTGAAGAATAGACTTCAGTAACAAATTATTAGCCTGGAGGCCACGTTGTAAGGAAGCAAAGAACACCAGGAGATTGTTTCTTGCTTTCAGGTTTAATTTATTTATGCTCCATACTATAATCCCTTCTGGCAAAACTTCCTGGAACAACAACATTTAATGATGTTCATGTATTAGTTGTGACTTGAGAATTTTAAATGAAATCAGTTTCAGTGTTTGGAGAACAATGGTTCACAGAAAGGTTGGTGCAGTTTGTAGCAAGAGCTTGTGATATGACTTGAAAATTAACCAATGCAAAGTGGGGTGGAAGTCAAGAAAAGAGGGCACATGTATTACAAAGAGATGGTAAATCATTTGTACTCAAGCATCTTCAAAAATAATGGAGCTAAACACTGTAATTAGTCAGGAATAATCAATCCCATATTTGGTGAGTCATTGGTGCTTGCAAAAGCAAGTTGATCGCAAAACGTCTTTTATTTAACTATCCACAGAAATCCAAAGAACCAACAGGTGTTAATAACACTGACAGTGAAGTTCTCCAAAGCCTTACCCAACCCTGGATCACTCAATGCAATTCTCTTTCTATTGTAACATCCAGTATTCTAAACATTACCGTGCTTTAGGATGACTTACATGTTCTTTTGAAGAAATACTAAGTCATTCTTAGAACTATATAGATGTCTACATTATTAATTTTATAAAGGACTACCCATGGAGCTCATTGAGATACCTGCACACACGTGATGAATACTCACATTCACATATTTGTGTCAACAGATACATAGACTACACACACATATGCAAACCAAATAGCATTTATAGTAAAATTGTGAGTCTGCTATGCTACTAAACAAATAGCTTCCAATAGGTTTACTTTTATTAATATTCTAAGAGTACTGTTGTTTTTCAAAAATGCAATTGATAACTGCCCACTAATCCACTATATGATTAAGTTAATTTTTTAGTATTTTACAGATTATTTTGTGTGGTGAATATAGTCTCATAGTTCCTACAATAAAAAATGTGGTGAAGTGTTGAAATAATACCTTGATGAAAAGTATTTGCTATTAGATGTATTGTTTTGTAAACTATGTACTTATCTCCATAAGGAATTACGTAAAATTTTAAAAGTCCATTTAGTTCAAATAGTACTCAATAAATTTTACTAAATCTGTCCACAAATGCTATGTATCACTAGGTTGTTATTTAATCCCCAGAGATAGAAAAGGATACTTTTTCAAAGAAATGCTTTTAAAACTTCAAGGAGGGGGCAACTGTACCGGTAAAGCTGCACATAATGAGGAAAAATCCATAGTCAGCACACACAGTACCTCTCCCCGAAATGCAATGATATGCTATAAATGGTTGCTTATAAAAACTGTCTATTAGGAAAAAAGTAGAACAGGGAGCTTTTAAGGAAAGAATTTGTTTCTTATTGAAAGAATGGCTCCAATGTCGAAACTGATTTCAGAAACTGGAACCAACTCATTTATTCTATATTTCAAATTTGTGTGTGTCTACATCTGTGTAAATGTAACACATATTCTAGAGACTGAGAAAATATATTGAACTGTTGCTAAAATCCCTTCTTTGTGGTATATGTAAATGATGTACAATCCTTCCTGTGAAGGTTCCAAAGATAAGCAAAAGAATGATTCCTTCATAGATCACCTGTGGGAACCAATGAGTTTATTGGACTTGCTTACAGAGCATGTCTGAAGGATAATTGTTAGAATCATGAATGACCTTTGAGTAGAAAAGGAAAACCTTTATCAAGCATGGATGCTGACTTCCTCATAGCTTCAGAGATGGTTAATATGGCAGACTCTGCCAGATTGTACACTGCTGCACAACATGAGACCCTAAAACCAACACAATTAGACAAAACCAGATATAGATATCAAGAAGAGATGACTGGAATATCATGTGAGAGTCTATTAACTCTCACCATTCTCCCTTGGACATACTGTCAAGTTCACATGTTTGATTATATGAACTATTAAAAGTAGCCCCAGCTGATCATATGAAGTTTAATAAGTCATAGTTTGACATAGAAGAGAGAACTTTCAAACACAAGCAAATGCTATATGGTTTGAACCATTCTGGAAGCTCCATTTCTGCAAAGCAGACAGATACTGATCAGATACTCAGTCACTACATATGAAATTCCAAGTGCAGTAAATGCTTTGAGGAATACTTTCTGAGATTGTTAGTGCTTCTGGGCATGTCTGAATGGGTGGTGTCTTTTCCAATTAATTTTTTTCTTTTTTAATTAATTAATTTATTTATTTATAAAAATTTCCACTTTCTCCTCTCCTCCCAATACCCTCCCATTCCCCCCAATCCATCTTCTCCTCCCTCTCCAGTCCTAAGAGCAGACAGGGTTTCCTGCCCTGTGGGAAGTTCAAGGTCCTCCCCGCCTCCCTCCAGGTCTAGGAAGGTGAGCATCCAAACAGACTAGGATACCAAAAAGCCAGTACATGCAGATGAAACAAGACCCAGTGCCATTGTCAATGGCTTCTCAGTCAGCCCCCATGTCAGCCACATTCAAAGAAACCAGTTTGATCACATGCTCGTTCAGTCCCAGTACAGCTGGCCTTGGTGAGCTCTCATTACATTAGTCCCCATGTATCAGTGGGTGAAGGCACTCCTCGAGGTACTGACATCATTTTTCATGTTCTCCATCCTTCTGCTCCTCATTTGGACCTTGGGGGCTCAGTCCAGTGCTCCAATGTGGGTCTCCGTCTCTATCTCCATCCATCTTCGGATGAGGGTTCCCTCTGATCCTGCCTTCCTTGCTCACGTTCTCCCTCCATCTGCTTCTCATTTGGACCTAGGGAGTTAAGTCCAGTGTTCCAATGTGTGTCTCTGTCTCTGTCTCGATCCGTCGCCAGATGAAGGTTCTATGGTGATATGCAAAATATTCATCAATATGGTTATGGACCAAGGTCAGTTCAGGCACCCTCTCCTCTGCTGCCCAGGGAACAATCTGAGGACCTCTCCTTGGGCCTGGGAACCGCTACAGAATCAAGTCTCATGCAAACCCTAAATTGACTCCCTTAGTTGAGATATATACCTCCCTGCTATCATAACCATCCTTTCTCCCTCGCCCATCCCATTCCCTCAAGCTATCCCCAATCCTCCCCCTCTCTCTTCTCTCTAGCCCTCTCCCCTTACTTCCACCACTCCACCTCTCCTCGTAGAACACCCCACCCCGTGCCCAAATTTGACTGGCAATCTTGTCTACTTCCAATATCCAGGAGGATAACTATATGATTTTCTTCAGGTTCACATTCTTATTTAGCTTCTCTAGGATCACGAATTATAGGCACAAAGACCTTTAGTAAAGGCTAGAATCCATTTATGAATGAGTCCATACCATATTCCTCTTTTTGAGTCTGGGTTACCTCACTCTGTAAAGTGTTTTCTATTTCCATCCATTTCAATGCAAAATTTAAGATGTCATTGTTTTTTACTGATGAGTAAAACTCTAATGTGTATATGTTCCACACCTTCTTTAATCATTCTTCTATTGAGGGGCACCTAGGTTGTTTCCAGGTTCTGGCTATTACAAATTATGCAGCTATGAACATAGTTGAACAAATGCTTTTGTGGTATGATAGGGCAACTCTTGGGTATATTGCCAAGAGTGGAATTGCTGGGTCCTGAGGGAGGTTGACTCCCAGTTTCCTGAGAAAACGCCACACTGATTTCCACAGTGGCTGCACAAGTTTGCATTCCCATCAACAATAGATGAGAGTTCCCTTCACTTCACATCCTCTCCAGTATAGGCTATCATTGGTGTTTTTGAGTTTAGTTATTCTGACAGGTGTAAGATGGTATCTCAAAGTTGCTTTGATTTGCATTTCCCTGATCACTACGAGGTTGAGCATGACCTTAAGTGTCTTTTGGCCATTCGAAGTTCTTCTGTTGTGAATTCTCTGTTCAGATCAGTACCCCATTTTTTAATTGGGTTAATTAGTGTTTTAGTGTCTAGTTTCTTGAGTTCTTTGTATATTTTGGAGATCAGACCTTTGTCTGATGAAGGGTTGGTGAAGATCTTCTTCCAGTCAGAAGGCAGTCTTTTTGTCTTACTGACAGTCTCCCTTGCTTTACATAAGCTTCTCAGTTTCAGGAGGTCCCATTTATTCATTGATTCTCTTATTGTCTGTGCTATTGGGGTTCTACTTAAGAAGTGGTCTCCTGTGCCAATGTCTTGTAGACTACTTCCCACTCTCTCTTCTATCAGGTTCAAAGTGGTCAGATTAATGTTGATGTCTTTAATCCATTTGGACTTGAGTTTTGTGCATGGTGATAGATATGGATCTACTTTCATTTTTCTACATGTTGACATCCAGTTATGCCAACACCATTTGTTAAAGATGCTTTCCTTCTTCCATTGTATGCCTTTAGCTCCCTTGTCAAAAATCAGGTGTTCATAGGTTTGTGGGTTAATATATGCGTCTTCTATTCGATTCCATAGGCCAACTTCTCTGTTCTTATGCCAAAAACAAGCTGTTTTCAATACTGTAGCTCTGTAATTGTGTTTGAAGTCAGGGATGGTAATCCCTCCAGAAGTTCCTTTATTGTATAAGATTGTTTTGGCTATCCTGGGTTTTTTATTTTGCCATATAAACTTGATTATTGTTCTCCCAAGGTCTGTGAAGAAGTTTGATGGTATTTTGATGGGGATTGCATTGAATCTATAGATTGCTTTTGGTAGAATTGCCATTTTTACTATGTTGATTCTCCCAATCCAAGAGCAGGGGAGGTCTTTCCATTTTCTGGTATACTCCTCAGTTTCTTTCTTCAAGGACTTAAAGTTCTTGTCAAATAGGTCTTTCACTTCCTTGGTTAGAGTTACCCTAAGATATTTTATGCTATTTGTGGCTATCATGAAAGGTGATGTTTCTCTGATTTCCCTCTCTGCTTCTTTATCCTTTGTGTATAGGAGAGCAACCGACTTTTTGGAGTTGATCTTGTATCCTGCCACATTACTAAAGGTGTTTATCAGCTTAGGAGTTCTTTGGTAGAGTTTTTGGGGTCGCTTATGTACACTATCATATCCAAGAGCAAGGGAGATCTTTCCATTTTCTGGTATCCTCCTCAACTTCTTTCTTCAAAGACTTAAAGTTCTTGTCAAAGAGGACTTTCACTTCCTTTGTTAGAGTTACCTCAAGATATTTTATGCTATTTGTGGCTATCGTAAAAGGTGATGTTCCTCTGATTTCCCGCTCTGCTTCTTTATCCTTTGTGTATAGGAGGGCAACCGATTTTTTGGAGTTGATCTTGTATCCTGCCACATTACTAAAGGTGTTTATTAGCTGTAGGAGTTCTTTGGTAGAGTTTTTGGGGTCGGTTATGTACACTATCATATCATCTGCAAATACCGAAAGTTTTACTTCATCCTTTTCAATTCGAATCCCCTTGATCCCCTTCTGTTGTCTTACTGCTATTACTAGAACTTCAAGCCCTATATTGAAGAGGTGTGGAGAGAGTGTGCAGCCTTGTCGTGTTCCTGATTTTAGTGGAATGGCTTTGAGTTTCTCTCCATTCAATTTGTTGTTAGCTGTCGGCTTGCTGTAAATAGCTTTTATTATTAGGTATGATCCTTGTATCCACAATCGCTCCAACACCTTTATCAAAAAGGGGTGTTGAATTTTGTCAAATGTTTTTTCAGCATTCAATGAAATGATCATGTGGGTTTTTTTTCTTTCAGTTTATTTATATGATGGATTACATTGATACATTTGCATATGTTGAACCAGCCCTGCATTTCTGGGATGAAGCCTACTTGATCATAATGGATAATTTTTCTAATGTGTTCTTGGATTTGGTTTGCCAGTATTTTATTGAGAATTTTTGCATTGATGTTCATGAGTGAGATTGGCCTGTAATTCTCTTTCTTGGTTGTGGTTTTGGTATCAGAGTAACTGTAACTTCATAAAAGAAGTTTGGCAATGACTCTTCTGTTTCTATATTGTGGAAAACATTAAGGAGTATAGGTATTATCTCTTCCTGGAAGTTCTGGTAGAATTCTGCATTGAAACCATCTCGTCCTGGGCTTTTTTTGGTAGGGAGATTTTTGATAACTGCTTCTAATTCTTTGCAACCTACAGGTCTATTTAGATTGTTCACCTGTTCTTGGTTCAACTTTGGTATATGGTACTTATCTAAAAAATTGTCCTTTTCTTTTACATTTTCCAATTTTGTGGCATACAGGCTTTTGTAGTAAGATCTAATGATTCTCTGAATTTCCTCTGTTTCTGTGGTTATGTCCCCCTTTTCATTTCTGATCTTATCAATTTGCATGTTCTCTCTCTGTCGTTTGATTAGTTTGGATAGGGGTTTGTCAATCTTGTTGATTTTCTCCAAGAACTAGCCATTTGTTTCATTGATTCTTTGGATTGTTTTCTGTGTTTCTATTTTGTTGATTTCAGCCCTCAGTCTGATTATTTCCAGTCTTCTGCTCCTCCTAGGTGAATCTGCTTCTTTTTTTTCTAGAGCTTTCAGGTGTGCTGTTAAGTCTTCAATGTGTACTTTCTCCGTTTTCTTTAATTGGGCACTTAGTGCTATGAACTTTCCTCTTAGCACTGCTTTCACAGTGTCCCATACGTTTGAGTATGTTGTTTCTTTATTTTCATTGAATTCAAGGAAGACTTTAATTTCTTTCTTTATTTCTTCTTTGACCAATGGGGGATTCAGTAGTTGACTGTTCAGCTTCCATGAGTTTGTTGGCTTCCTGGTGGTAGCATTGTTGTTGAATTCTAACTTTAATCCATGGTGATCTGACAAGACACAGGTGATTGCTAATATTTTTTTGTATCTGTGGAAGTTTGCTTTGTTACCGAGTACGTGGTCAATTTTCAAGAAAGTTCCATGAGCTGCAGAGAAAAAGGTATATTCTTTCCTATTTGGGTGGAATGTTCTATAGATGTCTGTTAAGTCCTTTTGATTCAATACCTCCAATAATTCTCTTATTTCTCTGTTAGGTTTCTGTCTGATTGACCTGTCCATTGGTGAAAGAGGTGTGTTGAAGTCTCCTACTACTAGCGTGTGTGGTTTGATGACTGCCTTGAGTTATAGAAGTGCTTCTTTTACATAAGTCGGTGCCTTTAGAATAGGGTCATAAATATTCATGATGGATACTTCCTCCTGATGAATTGTTCCTTTTATGAGTATGAAATGTCCATCTCCATCTCTTCTGATTGATTTTTGTTTTAAGTCAATTTTGTTAGATATTAGAATGGCCACACCCACTTGTTTCTTAGGACCGTTTACTTGCAAAACCTTTTCCCAACCCTTTACTCTGAGTTTTTGTCTGTTTTTGTGTTGAGGTATGTTTCTTGTAAACAGAACAATGTTGGATCCTATTTTCGAATCCAATCTCTAAGTCTGTGTCTTTTTATAGGTTAATTGAGTCCATTGATATTAAGTGATAATAATGACCAGTGGTTGTTGATTCCAGTTATTTTCTTTTTTTTTTTTTTGGTGGGTGTAGTAGAGTGTGTTTGTTTCCCTTCTTTGAGTTTTGCTTGTGAAGGGTCGCTAGATGTCTGAGTCATTGTAGGCAGTATTGGCAATGTTGAATTCCTTGGGTTGTGATTTTCCTTCTAATACTTTCTGTAAGGCTGGATTTGTGGCTATGTATTGTTTAAATTTGTTTTTATCCTGAAATATTTTGTTTCCTCCATTGATAGTGAATGATAGCTTGGCTGGGTATAGTACTCTGGGCTTGCATCCATGGTCTCTTAGTTTCTGCAGTACCTCTATCCAGGACCTTCTGGCTTTCATGGTTTCCATCGAGAAGTCCGGTGTAAGTCTGATAGGTTTACCTTTATAAGTTACTTGACCTTTCTCCTTTGCAGCTCTTAATATTCTTTCTTTAATCTGAATGTTTTGTACTTTGATCATTATATGGTGAGGGGGTGTTCTGTATGCTTCTTGAACCTTCATAGGGATTTCATTCTTTAGGTTGGGGAAGTTTTCTTCTATAATTTTGTTGAGTATTTTTTCTGGGCCTTTGATCTGCAATTCTTCTCCTTCTTCTACCCCTATTATTCTTTGATTTGGTTTTTTTATTGTGTCCCACATTTCCTGAATGTTTTGTGATGAGAATTTGTTGGATTTCCTGTTTTCTTTGGTCAGAGTGTTTATTTTCGCTATGTTGTCTTCAGAGTCTGAGATTTATTCTTCTGTCTCTTGTATTCTATTGGTCATGATTGTTTCTGAAGTCTCTGTTCGTTTACCTAGATTTTCTATAGCCAGCCGGCACTCGGTTTGTGTTTTCTTCATTGCCTCCATTTCAGTTTTCAAATCTTGAACTGTTTCCATTACCTGTTTGATTGTTTTTTCTTGGTTTCCCAGGGTTTCATTTACGGATTTACTCATTTCTTCAAACTTTTTGTTATATGTTTCTTCCATTTCTTTACTCATTTCTTCAATCTTTTTGCTATACTTTTCTTCCATTTCTTTATGGCAGATTTTCACCTCCTGTTTAAGTTCCTCTTTTATTTTCATAAAGTTCTGCTTAGGTTCGATTTCTTCTATTTCTTCTGGAGTAGGGTGTTCAATTCTTCTAGTTTCATGATCCCTTCATTCTGGTGATGTCATGTTGCCTTTCTGGTTGTTGGAGGAATTCTTGCATTGGTGCCTGCCCTTCTCTTCCTCTCTGGATGGGACTCCTCAGCACTCTGGATAGAACTCCTCAGCACTGAAATAGGGATAGCTCTGGATAGAACTCCTCAGCACTGAAATGACTCAATTAATATTTTTATAAGCTACATTAGACTGGGTGATTTATAAGAAGAAAGAAATTTGTTTGCCACATTTATAGAAGGATGAAAAAAGAAAATAGAATCTGTGCTAAGATAAAATGTCTGGAAAGATTCCATCTTGTTCTTGGAGACAGTTCCTTGAAGGATGTGTTCTCCTCAAAGTAAGGGAATGATTAAGACTGTACAAGTAGGAGTGACAGACCCTGAAGCGAGACTTGTACTGATTGAATACTTGGCTTTTGATAATGCCAACTTAGAACGTAAGAAAATCCTTGGGTCGTTAAAGGTTAAATTAGCACCCATAGATAAATGGATCTTGCATTCAAAGAATGTTGAAACCCTTGAGTATAGTACTGACACTTGGATTGGAGAAGTGATTTCCAATGGTATGAGGAGACACCAAAATGCCAAATATTTTAATTGTGGAAGAATAGGACATCTATGAAGGGAATGTAGACAAGGAATTCCTAGGAATAATGTATCCTTTAAAAATGGGAAGAAAAGGAGGACTCAGCCTTCTGGTATATGTAGGGGGTGTGGCAAAGGACATTGGACTAATGAGTGTAGGTAGATAAGAGACAGACAAGGCAACCTGAAACACTAGGAAACTCCTTAAGGGGACTCCTGCTGGCCCTGATGTCAAACAAGGTCCAGTCATTTCCAGTCACTCAGTCACTGTAGAGAACATGCCTCACCAAGAAAATTAAACAATCCAGTGACTACTGTAAAAAACAAAACAAAACATATTCTTGTGGATGGTGGAATAGACCTGGAGGATGAGTCACAAAGTCCAGTGGAAATAGGAAACGTTTTTGGCAGACTTCTATAAATGATCAAACACTAAAGCTAAGAGTCTGTACAAAGCTAATGGCATTGTAATTGAGGGATTACTAGACACAGGTGTGGACGTGACTATCATTATTCCAGAATCCTGGCATCCAGAATGGCCTCTTCAAGAGGCAGATATTTAATTCCTAGGAATTGGAAATCTATCCCAAGTGAAGCAAAGCATGAGTTTGGTTGAATGCATGAAGTCACAAGGATAGAAAGGAAGGCTGAGGCCATGTGTAACTAATATTGCAGTGAATTTATGGAGTCATGACTTATTGCAGCAATGGAATACCCAGGTTAACAATCCTTCAGTCCCCAAACTGCAGGTTTTAGAAAAGCTGGTATTGGAGCAACTAGATGCTTACCATATTGAAGAATCAACCAGCCCTTGAAATTCTCCTGCATTTGGTGTTAAAAAGAAAGCTGGAAACTGAAGAATGGAGACAGATCTAAGAGCTGTCAACAAGGTTATACAACCTATGGACTCTCTACAATCTGGAATTGCTCTGCTTTCTCTATTACCAAAAGAATTCTGGCCTCTTAAAATTGATAATTTAAAGGATTGTTTCTTCACCATACCTTTATAAGAAAATGATAGAGAAAAATTTGCCTTCACAGTGCCTACTTATAATAATTCTAAGCCTACTGAAACATACTAATGGACTGTCCTCCCACAGGGAATGCTCAATAAACTCCACCCTGTGTCAATACTTTTGAAATCAACCATAGGAAATAATATACAAGAATTTCTGAAGCCTATAATTTACCACTACATTGTTGAAATTTTGTTATCTGACTCAAATATAGATAATTTAGAAAGAATATTTGAAGAAGTAAGGAAAGTTTTGCTTGAATGGGGATTCAAATTGCTCCTGAAAAAAAATACAAAGAGTAGATTCTGTTAATTACCTAGGTTAAAAAATAGGTTTACAGAAAATTAAAACACAAAAGCCACAAATCAGGAGAGACTGATTGCGGACTCTTAATGACATTCAAAAATTTTTAGGAGACATTTCCAGTCTACAACCAGCTGTTGGGATAACACCTGATCTAATAGTTCATTTAAAGAAAACCTTAGATGGTGAGAAAGACTTGATTAATCTCAAGGAATTAACATCTGAAGCAGAGAAAGAATAGAAGGTCATTGAAGAGAAATTAGGGGAGGTACATATAGATAGAATGAATCCAAATCTTAATTGTCTTCTTGTCATACTGCCTTCTAGAATTTCTGCTACAGGAATTTTAATGCAAAGGAAAGATACTATCTTAGACTGGATCTTTTTACCACATAAAGCAAGTACAAAATTTTTAAAAAAATGTGGAAAAAATCTCTTAACTAATTATAAAAGAAAAACTGAGACTTGTTCAACTAGCAGGTATAGACCCAGCAGAGATAATAGTTTCTTCTGCTACTAACAAAATTTTAAAAAATTATGGGAAAACATTGAAGCATGAGAAAGAGCTTGTGCTAAGTTTTTGGGAGAAATTAACAACAATTATCCTAAAGTGAAAAAATAACTATTTAAAGAGAACTACTTTTATTCTTCACTGAATTGTATGTGATGAACCAATAACTAGAGCCCATACATTTTATACTGATGCAAATAATTCAAGAAAGGCAGGTTACAAATCAGAAGAATTAAGTAAGGTGGAACAAAACCCTTATAATTTTGTCCAAAAGGCAGAATTATATGCTATTCTCATGGTTCTAAGTGATTTTAAAGAACTTCTCTATATAGTTGCTGATTCTCAACATGCAGAATAAGTTGTCTTGCATTTGAAACCACTGAATTCAAGCCAGAGATACAGAATCGACTTCATTATTCATTCAGGTTAAATATATAATTAGGAATAGACTTTGTCCTATATACATAACACACGTCTGATCCTATATGAGTTTGCCAGGTCCTCTAGATTAAGGCAATGCTAAAATTGCCTGACTATTGATTTGAAGTGTGCTGAAGGCCTCAGAAATTCATAAGAAACATCATGTCAATAGCAAAGGTTTAAAGAAAGAGTTTTCTATTACATGACAAGATAAGGAGATTATAGAGAGGTGTCCTACTTGCATTTTCTATAACCAGACACCATTACCTGCAGAGTAATTCAAAGGGTGCTCAAAGAAATGAAATCTGGCTGATGGATGTGTTCCACTTTACAGAATTTGGAAAATTAAAATATGTGCACCACACATTGACACTTATTCATGTTTTTAAAGAGCAACTGCCTTAAGTTCAGAAAAAGCTGAGTCTGTAAGAATGATAAGAAGTTATGGCCATCATGGGTATACTTGCACAATAAAGCCAGATAATGTGTTTGGCTGGTTCAGCTTATGTGTCTAAGAAAATCAAACAGTTTTTTGCTTATTATAATATAGAGCATATTACAGGTATATCACAAAATCCTACACTCAGGCAGTTTTACAAAGATTAAATCAAATTTTAAAGGATATATTAAACAAACAGAAATGGATGGAGAATACCTCCAGAAATAAATTGCATAGTGCTTTATTAACTTTAAAATTTTTAATGTTAATGAAAAAGGAACAACAGCAGCAGAAAGATACTGGATAATAAAAAAAACTTCTGAATTAAATCATCTGATATATTTCAAGGCTATGCTGCCCTCATAATGGAAACCAAGAGAGATGTTACACTGGGGAAGGGGTTTCACTCTTGTTTTCACAGAAGAAAATCTGTGGATACCATCAAAATTAATAAACATTCGGTTTGAAAAAGAGAAACCTCTTGAGAAAGAGAAATAACAGCTTATCTACAGGGGTGACAATCAAATAGGTGATAGGAAAACTTTTACAAGGGTTCTGTTCTTGGTTTTGCAGGAAATTATTCATCCTCAAAGATTTGAGATACCTTGGACATCTAGATGTCTAAAGATTAAAAATAGCTATGCAGAAAAAATCAACCAGCAAAGATAAATCTGACTTATGGAGCTCTATCATGTGTATAGTAAAATTTTATTATGTGGACATTTATACATCTCTACTTAAAAATCAGAGCTGGCTTTGGAGTTGGACAAAGGCTATACTTTTCTAAATCCAGACATGTTGCTTAAAGGAAAATCCAGAAATTCTGTCTCATGTTAGGTGCATTCTGATATTGGATAGAAAGAAAATAAATTTTAAGAAAATATTTTACTTTTCCATGTTCATTTTGTCTATATTGTATCTTTCACTGAATATATGTCTATATGAATAATGTTTAAGTTTTCATCTATAAACAGTAGATTTTCCTTCAGTAATCTTTGAAGCTTCCAGGAAGAAGATAGGGCCCCATAACAACAACTCCACCTGGTTGATATGACGTCATGATGGTGATAGCCTACTATGACACCGGTTTTTGGATACTACTACGGAAATGGTGTACCTTCTTACAGTGTTATAGAAAGGACTCAAAATAAGAACTTGAGAAAAACCCTATAGACTTTACAGACCATTTGCAATTATATAAAAAAACAGCAATCTTGAAATTTAACCATCATTTCAGTTTTGTAGGATACCATAGAAATAACTTTGCCCCCATGAAATTTGGAAGCAATTTTAGAAGACAACATCCCCTCTTTCAACAATTTGTCTTCTGGGATAGGGATACCATTTTGGGATTGATTATTACTTGTATGGGTTTTGGGATTAGGGTAGAAATTATGTAGGCATAGAGATCTCAAAAAATAACCTAGGAAAAACTGAACAGAATAATAGATTAGTGTGAACTTACTCACATTAATTATAATAATATTAAGCAATAGAGTTAAAACTTGTGAGCTTTTTGGAAAATTTACATTGATATAGATTTTCATATGTTGATACAAGTTCAAATTATGTTTGTTATATTCAATATACTCCTATTTCTGTTTGCTATATTTGTACACCTATGCATAGTTATTTTGTCAGATTGTATGCATGCATGTTTTATCTCTGTTAAGACATTTTGTATATTGGTGCAATTTTAGGATATATTTATCATGTTGCATTATATTTTTATATCTCTAATAAAGATGCTTATACATTGTTTATACTTTGAGGTCTATGTTCTTATTTACTGCACAGTTGTTTAAAGATTGTTTAATATTCTGATAAGTGTTGTGCCCAGACTCTCTCACCCTCCAGAGAGGCCACAGAAACTGGAGAAGACCAGACTGTAAAAACAAGGTTTATTGCTGCTAATTAGCATAACTCAAATTGCAATATGGAGCTCATCCCAATACCCTCTTAAGCATCGAGGGTGGGTGGAAGAGCTGCCCTACTTCTAAGTGATTTGTCTTTTAAGTGCTTCAAGCAAGTTCTTCAGAGCTGTTTTGGCAGGGTGCAAGGTCATCTTGCCCTACTCTTTGTTCTTACAGCTAGGTTACTCATCTTTTATCTCTAGGCAGCTGAGTGTTTTATCACCAGAATGGCCAAGTGTCCTTGTGTTTGTGATTTTCACCAGTGGGGAGGGAGGATTGAAGGCCACTATCTTCCTGGGAAAATGAAGCTAGTCTAAGCTAGTCTGGGTTTCTAATTTTAAAACACTTTGCTGGGAAACTTCTTGTTCTTTTGAGAATAAGAGATGCAGGTCTCACAATATGACATCTTAATCTTTAAATTATGTAGGTATTAAGTATTATAGGTTAATAGTCATTCATGTTTGTTATACTTTTATTCAGATTAATTAGGTTCTTTAGATACATAGAGATTGTATTCTGCATAGATGGGTAGCCTTCAACCACTTCAAAGATCAGAAGAATATTGCATTTAAATAACTTAGGATTCTGTTGACATGAAACATGATTGCTCCTGGCAGCACTGATCTATTCCCGGGAGAATGCTGAGCGCCAAAGACACTCCACTTGGAGTTTGATTTCTTCTTGGCACAACTGGCCTTTGGGCAAGGAATTGCCTATGCCTTGTCCACTGACAAAGTGCATGATGTCCAGACTGGACAACAGGATAAAACAAGAAAAAGAGAAAAGACTGTCAGAACTTGCCAAAAGAGTGTAAAGTGGTTTTGAAATTTTTCTTTCCTCTAATATGGTCTGCCAGTTACTCTAGGCCTTTGCCAAAGTTGGCTGCTTCAATATTGCATATGAGACTTTGGGTGATTGCTCAGTGTCTCTGTCATCTACTTCTCATTTTGGAACCTGCTTGATTGCACTTCCTGCATACTCAAGTAATATTATTTTCCTTCTCAGGTCTTAGATGGGGTTGAAGATTAGATAGTCATAGTTACCATCCTCTGATGATTTAGTCATGCCATTTCCAATACAAGACTTAGACTCCTTAGGGTAGAATGTTTATTAAAACCTTTAGTGTATTTTCCTTGATTAATATTGTTTATGCTGGTTGTAATTCTAATCTTATACTTGATATCTGTTCCTAGTGTATATAATTTTGTATTGGGTTTGAAACTCTCTTATTTAAACAAAAGGGTGAGGTGCTGTGGGAGATCCTTCAGCTCCTTCAGTAAATAGCCTTTAAGATATCAGCCCACTTGGGCATGGTCTCTTATACTATAAATGCATCTGTAAAGCATGCACTCACTCTCCTCTGGCTCTCACTTTTGGCTGCTAGACTCTGTAGTAGGGAGGCTGTGTTTTGGTTCCTGTCTGCTCAGAACTGAAATAGTCACACAGAAAGTGTATTAATTAAATCACCACTTGGCCCATTAGCTCTAGCTTCTTACTGGCTAACTCTTACATCTGAATTTAACCCATCTCCATTATTCTGTGTATTGCCACATGGCAGTGGCTTGCCAGGTAAAGTTCCTGCATCTGTGTCCTGCAGGGCTTCATGGCTTCTCACTGACTCTGTCCCTCTTCCTCCCAGTATTCAGTTTAATTTTCCCCACCTAGCTCTCTTCTGTCCTATCACAGGCTCAAGACAGTTTATTAACCAATGGTATTCACAGCACACAAAGGTGAATCCCACATTCACCTGTTCCTGTTTCTTGTTTGTGCAGAAAACAGTGATCTAGGACAGTGATTTGTGAGTCTCTCCTAAATAAATCAACCTTTCTTATACATAAATTTAAACTAGTGTGGGACTATTTTGTAACTTCCATCATTAAGTTCTGAAGAAACATCTTCTTATACACTCCTTATATAAGACTTTAGAATTTTCTAATTCTAGTAATCTAATAGAAGATTTTCTGTCCTTGCCTCTCCTAACTCTATGTGAGTGAACACTTTATTATTCTTACCTTCAAGCCCTCCCTACTCCTCACTCACTCTAAAGCTAAAAGGCAACACACCATTATGCAGCCTATTGCATTTTAAAGAGGTTGTTGCTTAAACTTTTATAATAGCAGTTTAAGGTGTTATTTTATGTTTTATGAATTCCAGTTCAGCATTAATTTTCTTGAATTCACCATGTCTTTCTAGTGCACTGCCTGTCTTGTCACAGATATTTCTTCATTTGACTTGAGTCACTTTCTCAGAGACATGAAATAAGGGTGCTTCACGAAACCTAATTGTGCTTGTCAGGAGAAAACTGCATTGTCGCTACAAAAATTGTCAGAACAAATTAAGTCATAAGGAATGTGGTAATTCATTTGCAAAATCATGTTTTACAATTTGTTTCATTTTGTGTGACTGAACATAGTTCTGCAAGGATAGGAATAAAACATTTCCTCTCTTTAGAAGCATATGAACACCATAAGGAATGACAGTTTTGTGAAAAGCTGTCTCCATCTAAATGATACCTACTTCCACACTTGAAAACAAACAGTATATTAAAGATTGATATAAAATTTTTATTTTTGACTGCTATGTTAACATCTTATCAATATGATTTCCTTTTAACATATGCTGAATCTCTGCTAGAAATGTTTGTGAGAAAATGTAGTTAAAATATGACATCACTTACAAATTCCTCATTCACACACAGCACAAATAGAGAATAAATAGAGCAAAGGAAGAAAGAGAAACTACTCACTTCCAGTGATTAGGTCACTTTTGAATCTCAGTGTTCTGGATCAAATATAAGCAGCCGACAGCAAGTGCAGATATCCTTAAATATCCCTGACCTATAGCCAATTGAAAGTTTTGAAGGATTTAAAAAATTATATCTCGATAAAAACTTAAGTTAATATAGTACTATTAGGAAATGTAAGACAAACTCAGTATTAGGAACTTTCTTTAAATACGTTGCTCTTTTTCTGGACCTCATTGCTTTGAGTGAGAAACACATAAAGAACATAATTGAAAAGATACAAGGCATATGAATTTAGGGGTCAAGAAATATGAAGATATATTGAATTCTGTCTTTGAAATGTATTGAAATATATATCACATATAATTATTATACATAATTTATATTATACATAATATATTATATATAATACTGATATATATTATAGATAAAGCAAGTACTTAAAATACAGTTATTTAAAAATATGTAGAGAGCAAATGCACTGAAGTAAAGAAGAATCACAAAACCCTCCACCTACAATTTGTCCTGCCTACAAGATTGCTGGGATAAAGGTGGCATAGAACTTGTTGGACTGGCCAACTAATATTGATATAAGTAGAGACCACCAGAGAGGGCAAACACCGTATAGTACCTAAGGTTAAGGGACCAGAGTCTGGAAGCCCAGTAAACTGGGATAGAACCAATCACAACCCAGGTGGAAAATTAATTTAATTAAATAAATGACTTAATTAATTAAATTAAATGATTTATTTAGTTAAATGATTCCTAAAGATACTCTGCAATACTCATAGACTGAGAGTCTTTTATATCTATTATCAGAGAGGATTCATCTAGCAAGTGATAGGAGAAAATGCAGAGACCCATAGTCAAATATTAAGCAGTGCTTGAGAAACCCAGTGGAAAAGTGGGAGGAAGGATTGTAAAGCCAGAGGTTAAGGACACCATTCAAAATGGCCTTAAGAATTAACTTACCAAGGCTCACAAGGGCTCAAAGATACTGAAGAAACCATAAGGGATCCTATATGGGTCTGAGCTAGGTCTTCTGCATATATGCAATGTTGTATTGCTTTATGTTCTTGTAAAACTCCTAACAGTGGTAATGGAGCTGCCTCTGACTCTTTTGTCTGATCTTGGAGACTTTTTCTCCTACTTTGCTGCTCATCCAGCCTTAACATGAGCCTCTTCTTATTATAACTTTATATACCATGTTTGGATGATATTACTAGGAGGCCTGCACTTTTTGAAGGAAAAAAAGGAGGAGTAGATCTAGGTAGAGAGGAGGTGGAGTACAGGATTGTAAGGGGAAAGAGGGGAAGTGCGACGCGCATCCTGACCAGCAGGAATGAACGCCACTAAAAACGAGAATTCCTTCCCTGGTCACGTCTTTATTCGGAGCATTTGGTTGAGGAAAATTGGGGGAAGGGAAGATAGAGCAGGGACAAGAGAAAGCTTAGAGAGAGCAAGTAGAGCCCAGAGGCAGCTGCTTTTAAACGGTGGAGAGGCTTGAACGCTGTCCTGATTGGTTAATGCCATTCTGCTGGTCTGAGCATGTGCAAGCAAGGGTGCAGGCAAGGGTGCTCAGCCCCACGTGGCTAAGCCAGGTATGGACTTGTATGCCTCCAAACTGCAGGACCACCTGTGCCTCCAGGTGGCTTCCTACAGGGAAGCTTCAGTTGTGATATGATATATGAGAGAAGAATAAATAAAAAAGGAAAAAAATACCATTGTAATACAAAAAAATGTAACTGCTCCTTGAGCTTCAGAAATAAAATGAAAACAAAGTGTGCTGCTTAGAGTTACTGTGAGAATTTAGTAGACAAAAAAACATTTAGGTCCCAAGGAACAGCATCATACATAGTTAAAAGAAGAAAATGTGATATTCATATTAGTCAGTGACACTATTTTCTGAAAATATTAATAAATCCTTGACTGTTTAGAAACATAAAATATGCAGTCTATTCCCCTAAGGTCTTCAAATGCCAATATCAATCCAAGTAGTATTTCTTTTCAAAGTGGTAAGTTTTGTGTCTTTTTCCTAAGTTTTTGTTTATGAAGATATTTAAATAAACAGAATACAAAGATCCCCACTAGTCAGTCACGTGACTATCATCTAGATTATGCCATCAGTGTGTTACTATCTTATACATTGATGCATAAGGATGCACTAACTAATATATCTTTATTATTATAGCCATTATTGCTATATTATTATTTTATTTTTATATGTTCAGGTGGCACAAAAGAATTAAACTTTCAGTATTCAAGTGAACTTTCAGCTCAGATCTCCTGGCTTCATTTTCCCAGAAGAAATAATTACCACATCTGGTAGGGCTTAATGAGACATTACACAGATATGGGTGCTTATAAGGATGTAGCTGTCTTCATACCTCAACACAGCATCTTTCCTATTGTACGACCCTTGGCTTGGTGAACACTGACACTTGTTTTCAGAAAATGTGGGCTTCGAATGTTGAAATATTGATTTAAAAATTGGAGAGATATCAGGGAACTTATTTTGAAACTTATCTCCAAGTTTTGTTCTATAAATTAAAGTTTTAAGAATTTCTACTTTGGTGCTGGACAGATGACTTGGTGATTCACAGCATTTGTTACAGAGGAACCTTGCTTGTTCAGTTCACAGCCGCCATGTGGAGGTTGTTGATATGTTATTACAGTTTCAGAGAATTCAACATCCTCCTCTGGCCACTGTGGTCACTAGAATAAAATGCAGTACCATATATACAAAGTGTCCATATATATAAAACAAAAATAAATATTGTTTTAAAATTCTACCTCAAAAGTGGAAACTTTCTTTAAACACTCATAATAAAATTTTGAGAGATTTGAAAAATGAGCAATTTTGCTTGTAATATCAAAATTGATGGTCTGAACAAACACATAATGTTTCTAGTGTTTAGAAATCTGAGTTAGGGGAATCTTATATCAAGACAGCTCTGTCTGTCTGTCTGTCTGTCTCACTTGATTTTTCTTTCTGTCTTTGTCTCTCTGTGTCTATTAATCTTTGTATCTGTCTCTATCTTTCTGTCTCTCATGGCTGTGTGTGTGTGTGTGTGTGTGTGTGTGTGTGTGTGTGTGTGTGTTTGTATGTGTGCATGTAACATATTCCTGAGCGTAGGAAAGGGCCTTTGCATAAAATCTAGCAACATATACATGGCAGAGGATGAACCTGAATTTTAGAAAGAGGGCGAAAGTAATTCTTGATGTCATTTTAATGCACATGAAGGCCTAGTAAGTCATGATTGTAGAAAATTCAATATTCTGAGGTTGATAGGTCAGATAGAGCAAGCAGTGGTTCAATCAAAATGTCAACAAAGAGAGTCAGAAAATAAGAAAGACTTAGAAGGGTCAAATAAATTGTCTAAGGACTCATTCCTGACTGGAAAATTATGTGCATGTTCCAGAAAGAACTGTGAGTACCCCGAGGGAAGTAAAAGCAGCAGCAGGCTTAGATAGCAGCTGAACTTTGAATGCATTTCCCAAACCACACACAAATCCATGCACAGATCACACAGACATTACACAACTATGGGCTCTAGAAATAACCTCCGTGCAAATTGTTACCTGACCATTAAGTGATACAGACACACGGGAGACTCCTAAAATTCCAAGCTTGAAAATAAAAGTGGAAAAGAAACTTATAAGACACTTTCTATAACAGAGACAGGTTCAACAAATGATTCATAATCAAAAAGAGAATCAAATATTGCTAAAATTTGAATTACATATTATAAAATGTTTGGTTTTCTATATTTACAAAATCATGAGATACTTAAAGAACCGTGCTTATTAATTGGAATAAAATACTGTCCTTTAACATGAAAGAAAGAATAGTTATGATGGATCTTATAGCAAAACATTTGAAACAACTATTGTAAATATATCTGTGTCATTTAAGAATCAATGCCTAAGAACTAAAAATAGGAACAATGACCTAAAATGAATTAGCAAAATCAATTAAAAGAAATCAGACAAAAATGCAGAGAGGTAAATTATCATAGCTATCAGGAAAAACCCATCACATCAGCTCATTCACAGTGGGAAAGACTGAAAACATGGAAATATGTAATAAATAATGGGTTGGTATCTCTGGTTTCAAGTCTAGCTTAAGGGCAGCGCTCATGTTTCTCAGTAAGGAAATCCTTCAACTGAAAACCCATGTTCATTTTGATTTGGAGAACTGAAATTGTCTGACAGAGAGCTAACCTGACATCAGAAGACAGACAAATGAATTGATAGACCTCAGGTCTCAGTGGCAAGAACCGAGCCCTCCATAGCAGGAAGGTGGCAGGAAAGTCTGTGTGGTAATTGCTGCAAGATGCTAGAAGCTGAATAGGGACTTGAGGAGGAAGGAAGAAACCCTATGTTCTACAGTATTGCAGAAGCCACTAATTCTGTGTGTTTCATCTCAGGACCTATGCCAGGTTCCAGGGAGAAGAGCATGAACCTTGTAAGAAGTTATATAGCATCATTTGTAGCAAAAGCATTTTAAAAGAATACAAGACTCTTTTAGACTTCAATCCCACATGTTGAAGGAGTATTTCTCTTTCTAGTTATCTCCTATACTCACCCAATGGCTGGGAAAGCAACTGTACATGGGGAAGATAGAGTTTGTATATAAATAAAAATTCAATTTGTTGTATTTGAATTGAATTCAAAAAATGCAAATTAAGAACTAATGCATAAAACTCTACAATTACCATAGGAACAACAGAGTATTATTTGAATTTTTAATATCCAGTTCTGTATGATAAAAAGAATTGGGAAAGGAATTTTAGGAACTTTGATGTTTATATATTAATAAATTGCATATAGAAAATGTCTTTTCCACTAAAGAAAACTAGCAAACACTACTTTAGACAAATGACTACATTTAATAAAGACCTATCGAACTTGCTGAATATGATAATATGAATTTAGAGAATCCTCTTTGTGATAATCCTGAAAATTTTAACTTCAATTACATAAATTATCAAATAAATTCAAATTGAGATACCTGTGTAAAATAAAATTGTAAGTTTTACACAAAGAATCAATGACTACCAAAGTCTGAATCGACAGTAGATGGAATGCTGATCAAAACACATAGCGACATGAAGACAGAAGTTTCAGATTTTTTATTGCGTGGGAAAAGGCTATAGATACTGAGAATGTTCTGTATATTTCAAAAATCAGCAAGAAACAATTTTTGAGTGTTTTGTCTCTTAGTCATACTTCTCTTTTGTGTTGTTTCTGAGACAAATATCAAAGAGAAACAACTAGAAACAATAAAGATCCACTTTGGCTCATCATTGTTTTTGACCAGTTTCTTGGACCTGTAACAGGAGGTCTGGGTTAAGACATTCTGGCAAAGGGAGTATCCTTGAACAAGGTGGCTTTTCTTGATGGTATCTGGGAAACAGAGAGATAAAATGAGGTAAGTTTTGACCTCCAGACACCTTCCCCCATTGACTTTCATTACCCATCTTGACTTGGTCTCTTGGAGTTTCCGTCATTTGACAAAACAGTACTACCATCTGGGAACATTTCAGTTTCAAACTGAAACAGCATCATCAAGACACAAAAAATGCTTGAGAAGACAAGGATGATAGACCTGAGTTTTGTATTACAAATTAGCATATGCATCAAAATATCACCCTATAAAAATATAGTAAGTTCTTGAAATTAATTCAGACACTTGATAATTTTACAATTGTTTTTTATTCATTTTTATTGAGCTCTACATTTTTCTCTGCTTCCCACTCTGCCTCTCCCCTCCCCCAAGGAACATTTAATTTTTGTTATTACATCAAAGCCAAGAAAGACTGTAGTTAAAGTCTAACTCAGAGATCTATGCTAATTTCATCCCCAGGTCACCTTTATAACCACACTCCTCATAACCATGTTTACTTGAGTGATGATCTCAGAACATCTGTTGTTGCTTATTTACAAATGATATAGAGATTAATACTTTTCATTGACATGAATCTTGGTCTACTGATACAAATTTAAGGTTGATTTTGTCATGCCGCATATATGTATTTCTGTTCTTGTTTAAGTTATTGTGTTTGTGCAGCTCATTTAAAAAATGTATTGCATAATTAAGAAATAGAGGCTAATAGTCATTTATAATAATCAAACTTTTAGTCATGTTAGTTAGGTTTCTAAATATATATAGAGAAATATATCAGATGAATTCAATGCTTCAAAGACCTACAGAATATGGCATTTAAAAGCTTTTAAGAACTTAACACTTTTCTCAATGTGAGACATATCTGCTTCAGGAATCACCAATCTACTTCAAGAGGTTGATTGTCATTGAAAAACCTTGTTATGAATTTGCCTTTAATGTGATAAAACTAGCCATTTGGGCAAGAAACTTCTCTTGCCTTAACTGATTGGTGGTATACTGTATAAACTGGACATGCAGGACCCACAGAAAAATGACTGCTGAACTTGCCTAAGAAAGGTGAGACAGTCCTTCAGGGTTCCTGCTTTATGAAAGAATCTGCCAGACATTCTGCATGACACCAAAGAAAGCAAATAATAAACTTTGCCATTACAAGACAGAATAGATCTTCAAATTTTCCACTTCATGAAACGGTCTTCTGGATACTATGGGCCTGCAGGCTGAAGATGGATGCCCCAAAATTACAGAAGAACTTTGGGTGACTGTCTAGGCAGAAAGATATCTCTGTCAATTCTAGAACTTTGGATATCGCTTACAATATACTTCCTGTTTACTTAGGTAATGATAGTATATCTTTCAGGGGTCTTTAAAGAGTTGAAAATAGATAGTTATAGTTTTCCTTAGTTAGGTTAAAAGATAAATTAGATATGAAATTTTAGACTAACAAAAATAAAATAGATAATAGAATATTTTCTCTAAATTTGCCAGATACAAATAGATTAAATATGTTGTAACAGTAATTTTTGCTTGATGCCTGTTTTGCTATATGTCATCTTAGTATGTTAAAGTTAAAACCTTACTTTTTATTTAGACAAAATGGGGAGATTATGTGGGATGTTCTTCTTCATATTTGTTCTTTTATTGGTTGATGAATAAAGCAGTTTATTCCAGTTACTTAGCAGAGTAAAGCCAGGTAGGAAATCTGAACAGAAATATATAGATTGAGTCTGGAAGATGCCATGTAGCTGTTGAAGGAAAAAGACACTGCTGCTGGAACCTTTCTGGTAAGCCACAGACTTGTAGCGATACACATAATAATAAAAATGGGTTAGTTTAAGATGTAAGAGCTCAGTAGAAATATGCATGAGTTACTGGCATAATTGGCAGTGGTGTAATTAATATAGTTCCTGTGTGATTATTTGGGTCTGGGTGGCCAGGAAATAAAATACAGCCTCTGCTTACATACAAATGCATCATAGTGAATCATAATGTATAAAGCCTTAGTTACTTCTTATTGTTATGATAAAATATCATGAATAAACACAGCTTATAGAAGAAAGCATTTATTTTTTTTCTTACAGATTCACAGGAGAAGAGTATATCATAATAGTAAGACACACATAGTAGTAGTAGTAGTAGATATGGTGGTAAGAAGCTGTGAGAGCACATTTTTATCCACAGCAGGAAACAGAAAGTGGTATGAGACTATAAACTCCCAAAACAGAACTCCTTTCTCCAGCAAAGCTCTGTAACCTACAAGTTCTCCAACCTTTCCAAATAGAATCACCAACTGGAGACCAAGTATTCAAATTCCCAAGTCAGTGCTGAATATTTCTCATTTAGACCATCAGAGTACCCTTCCAAAGGGTATTATTTCTGTGTTGGCCATTTGGCTGAGTCTATTAACACATTCTAACATTCTGTATTATTTTACCAAGATACTACATTGACTTGAAAGTCTAGCAGCTTTTATAAAATTGTTTTGAATTGATTGTGAAATCCTTTGAAATGCACTAGTCAAATGTTCAGATTATTGAATAGTATTAAAGGAACAATTTCGCTGCATACAACAAAGGCAAATTCACAACCACAATAAGGGTGTCCATGCCAACGATTACTAATTACTAATGCATTCAGAGTGGATAAGGCAGTGGCAATCTCCTTTCCACTAAAGAGAAGTACCTGAAGTACCATATCAAATATGCATTTCCAGGAACTAACTCTGATCATTTGGAAATGCAACATCAGCCCCAATGAGAAGATAATGCTATTGTGACCACTCATAATATTGTTGATCCTACCCAACAATAAGATTGAGTATGCAAGTACTGAGTTAACAGGAAATAGTTTTGAGACTTTGCAAATCCTTTAAATAAAAAAGTTTTATACCTTGAAATAAAAGAATATATTAATATCAGAAATAGCTCCATATAGCTAAAAGAGTTCCCTAATTATAAAGAGAGATATAATACTGTTATAGAATATTATTTTCAGTATATAAAGAAGTGTTACATTTGTTTAGGCTGCAGAATATTGCTTTAACTATGTAAAGATGTTTTTGTTGTTAAACTATGTAAATACATGTTGCATTTGTTTCCCCTGCTCTGCCGAAGGCACACCTGATTGTTCTAATCAAGAGCTGAACCACTAATAGCGAGACAAAGGAAGAATAGGCAAGGCTGGTGGGCAGAGAGAATAAATAGGAGAAGAAATCTAGAATGAGAGAAGGTAAAGAGAATGGGGCCAGTCAGGCAGCAGCAGTAAGCAGATATGGGAAGCACTGAAAGTAAAATATACAGAAAGGAGATTAAAAGCCCAAAGATTAATTTAAGTTAAAAGAGCTAGTCAAGAACAAGCCTAAGCTTGTTAGGCCAAATTTATGACTAAGAACTTCTATGGCATTATTTGGGAGCTGGTCCATGGTCTAAAAGGTAAATTAAAAAAAAAAAAACTAGTACATAAAACAGTACATAAAACTAGTACATAAAACAGAGTTTCATTCTAAAGGATTTAGGGTTTAATTTTGCATTTAAGATTTTTATGATTTATTATAATTTTACTTATTTTATATCCCAAATGCAGTTTCTACTGGCCCTTCTTTTCCTATTTTCTCCAACAAATCCCCCCTCTATGTCTGTTCAGAAAGGGGCAGATCTCCCATGGGTATCACCAAAGCATGGCATATCAAGTTTTGGTACGATTAAGAACCTCCCTGATTATAAGGCTAGGCAAGGCACCTGTGCTCCCATTGCCATGAGCAGACAAAGCCACACAACAGTCACATGTATGTAGAGGGATTAAGTACATCCCAGGCAGTCTCCTGGCTGTAGTTCCAATCTCTGTGGGATCCTGTGAAACAGGTTGGTTGTGTCTGTGGGTCTTCTTGTAATGGCCTTGACCCCTCAGGCCTCTACAATCTTTCTTCCCTCTTCAGCAGGATTGCCTGAGTCTGGGCTAACATTTGGCAGTGAGTCTCTTCATCTGTTTCCAACAGTTACAACAGCCTCCAGAATGAAGGCTCTCTGGTGACAAATGGAGTAGACATCAATCTGATCCCAGGAGACAGCCCGTTCAGGGGTTGCCATGAGACTTTTCTGAGGATTTCTACATTCTACATGGTTATTATCATTCCTTAACTAAATGTAAAGAGAGACAGCACAACACAGAGGAAAGAACACAGGCATGAGTGAAACAATTGGAAACTAAGTAAAGGCTGAAACATATATATGTTACTGAAACATAGTAACAGTGATAGGACATTATGATCTCTTTTTGGAATATTTTTCATGAAGAGTCATTTGGAATTTACAAGTGTCTTTGGAGACTAAGGTACATTCTAGATGAAGTTCTTTATAACCATCAAGAACCATGAAAATGAAAGAATTTTACCATATTTGCAGAATAAATTTTAAAAACAGGGTTTTGTTACCATAAACATATAATTTTACGTTTTAAAAGTACAAGTGAAGACTTGAAATTTACCTGCTTTATCAAAGACCAGGAAATATTTTTTCCGAGAATTTAGTACAGATCTTTAAATAATTAATCTTCATGTAAGTTCACTATCTGTTTGAGATAGAGTCATGTGCACAGAAACAAATCCACATGAATAAGTTGTCCTCACTTTAAAATCAATTTGTACACTGTGGGCACTGACAGTATCTTTTAAGTGTTTGCTCTCCTAAATTTCTTTTCTCCTTTATGCTTGTGTCTAATAACACTACCATGGCAGAAGCAAAATAATCAACTCATTACATACTATCAGTGATAGGAAATTAAAACAAATAAAAAATTGAAATAATAGCGGCACAAGTCATAAAAACACAAAGACAGATATTGGGGATCAAGCTGAAGATCAATAAAGCCAAGCAGTCAACCATTAAGGAGTTCTTACCGCTACCAAGACTGGGTAATCCTGTCCTTGGCGACTTCAGATTGACTGCTGACTCAGACCCTGAGCTCCTGTCTCTTCCAGTTTTAAATTCCTCTCTAGTGCTGGGATTAAAGGCTTGCACCACCATTACCCAGCCTCTATGGCTAACTAGCTTGGCTACTGGCCTGTGAGACAGACTAGTGTGACTAGCTTTGCACTTTGATCTTCAGGCAAGATTTGTTTATCAAAATAAAAATAAAATGTCACTATAAATAGTACATGTCACTTCAGCATTTTGCCACTATGGCATGAAAACTTAAGTCCTGTCTAATAAATGCAAGACTTCTTTGAATTAAATTAAAGCTACCCAAGGAAGTGTTTTACAAGGACTTAATAAGTTTTTTTTTAAGAAAAAGTTTTTTAAAATAAGGGCAATGTAAAATAGTTTCACTCTGCTCCATCGAACTGAAATATTGAATTTTAACTCTTTGAGCATATTCTAGTAATACCCAAGTCAGAAAAGTGTGATGACAATTGTTGCCCACCAGGTATTTAGTTTGACATTGTGAGAATAACCACATCAGCATATTTACAAAAGAACTTCAGTTTTGAAGATACAATAATTAATGAACTGAATTATCAGTTTGAATAAATTACTTCCTCAAAAAGTATATTTTAACAAATTGAATATTGAAACTATTGGAGCAATAAATTGCCTTAGATAACTTTAATCACATTTTAATAACATTTAAATAAAAATCAAATCATTCTGATTGTATTTATGTTAAAGGCAGCATGGCATGTGAATGCTTTCAACATTTCCTGATTATGAAAGTCTTATGGGCTGTAAGAAAGCCTGAAAAACAAACGCCTGTGTGGCATCATTTAAGATGGTATTTTTTTATTCTTCATTTTTTTTGGAATCTCAAGAATAATTTTTCACATTTTTATTAGTTCTTTGAAAAACTCATACCATATATTTTGATCATAAGGTTATAATCACCCACTCCCTTATTTCTCTCTCTCCTCCCAATGCCCACTTCACCATTAATTAGACTTGGTGCTTTGAGTAGACTGTTGGATGTACTGACTTCCACTAGAGCATAATCAACCAACCACGGGCATATTTTTAAAGCAAACAGATTTTTCCTTCCTCAGCAGCCATAAGGTACGCTTCATGTCTACTATCCCCCTCAATGTTGGAGCTTTATCTACCTTGAGCCTCTACAGGCCTTTGCATGCTGTTTCAACTGCTGAGTTCATATGTGCAAATGCCCTAGTGAGTTTGGAAAACACTATTATCTTGTAATTATCCATCACCCCAGGGAAGGGCTTAAGAAGGAAACAAGGCAATCAGTAAGCAGTAAATATAGGCAGCATCCTTGGAAGAGGCAGATGGAAAAGAGAGAAATCCAAGACATTTGCAATGGTGGTTGGCAAGCAGCTGCATGAGTCTGAGATTGTGAGGCTGTGAAGAAAGAGTGGACAAGCCCAGAGTGTCTGGAAAGCATCCTCAGTGACAAGCAGCAGATGTGAGTGCAGAGTGTACCTGGGCTCTTATGTCCAAGGGCAGGTTGCAATAGGTATAAATGTTAGAAATAGAATGAGAAAGAGCTAATTAAGAAAAGAATTAGGGAAAAAACTATTTAAACCAACATATTGGTATCTAGCTCTTATGTCCAGCACATCGACAGTTAGAATACAAAGATTGAATGCCATAGAGCCTTACAGACACATAAATGTTTGCTCATGTTCTATTGCAAACAGTTTGTCCACAGTTGACATAAAGCTATCCATAGTGGAAAAAAAGCTTTGTGTTAATTATGTTTACTGTTTCTTTCAGCTTCAACATACATGCTCTCTGAACTGTTTTCTTCTGCATCATGGAAACTAAAATTATTATGAATATTCTGAACCAAAGAAAATGTTTATTGGCTCAAAAGTGTGGTTCATTGGTTTTGTTCATTTTGATCCAAATATGCTTGAATGTTTTCAAACAACCCTACTTCATTTTCATTCTTTATTATTTGTAAATAGAGCTGATCTTTATGCTTAATATAGAAATGTGTGTTGGAGTTGATTATGTTTTGAAGTTGATTAATAGCTTAGGGCATTTTCTATAAAATTGTGTCATAAAAGTTAAACCAATCAGTAATAATGAATCTTTTAGTGGTAAAAACATTACTCTGTTAAATTTTATAGCAATGAGTTTGCTCAAAAACACATTTCTAAGTATATAAAGTCTTTCTCTTCACTTAGGTTTTTAACATGTAAGTTCAGTGTGAACTTGGGCTTGTCTCTGTTGTTATTTGATGGATTCAAATCATTTGTAAACGTTTCTAGGGGGAACTAATTGAATACATTTCTCAGAAAGAATGAAAGTGTGCAAGCCATCCATCTCTTTTCCTAGTGAGATATGAAGTCATAATCTCTATCCTGAACATAACTGATTTTATGTGAGTTAATTTTATATCTAAATTTCCATTTCAAGGAATATAATTTAAAAATATAAAGAATCTTCAATGCACACATATTTCTTTTTAATTGAAAATAAAATTAGAATTTATGCATGAATGTTGTCTTTTTATAATTTCCCTTTCAGCTTCTCTCTCCTACCATGTTTTAACTCATTCTTAAATTTATGAAATCTCCTTCATTTCTCTTTCTATAATATACACACGTCTATAACACATAAACTTTTAAGAAAGTTATAAGATTTTATTTTGATGAATAATAAAGTATGACAGAACATATAGAAAATCTAAACTTATAATACATTATAATATAAAATCTATAATACATATAAATCTATAAACCTATATAACATATAATCATATAAACCTATAAAACCTATAATACATATAATACAACCTATAAACATGTATCAAAATATAAACCTATAATACATTTACACAGTTATTAAATGTACTATATCAAGCAGTAATAACAAAGTATAATTATTTAGTTGATTTTGAAACATAAAGTAAGAAATTGATAACAATAATAAATGGCCAGTATTTAAACTGATGGTCCTGAAGTTAAGAATATTTCTTTTGTATTTATCTTCTATATTTTCTAGTTGAGAAATCAATAATTGACAGCAGAATGTAAAAATATATTTTGAGTATAAAAGTCACAGTTAAAGAGGATGCTGGAGTTTCCTAAATTTATCTACATGAATTTATGGTCCTTGGCTACATTGAGTTAGAGCACAGGTCCAAATATTTATAATAATTATTAAAAGAGCAGACTCTACTTATATGAAAATTTCTGAGAAAGGATTATAAATGAAAATATAATATAGAAACATACTGTCATGGAAAATTTTGCAAAGAACAATACTATAATTTCATGTGCAAATATAATGAAGTTATATGTATTCATAGCAAACACATATATTATTCATAATAATTAATGTGCTATATATCTACAATCTTCTTTAATCCATATTAAACTGATAGATACTTTTTATAGTTAATTACAAAACAACTAAATTTATTATAATTTACTGTCTAAAATTGCAACTACTTTTCCTTTTTCACTAGGGGTTTAATTAAAAATTGAATATATGTATAAATATATATAATAAATTAATGAAAACATTTTTATGGATAGTTTTTAGCTGACTATAGTCTTTGTTATTCCATTGGGACACTTTAAGAACTAACCACGCCCATCCCAGCCACTTTTGACCCTCCCCCAGCTGCCATCTTCTCTCTCGCGCCCGAGCGCGCGTGTGCGTGCGTGTGTGTGTGTGTGTGTGTGTGTGTGTGTGTGTGTGTGTGTGTGTATGCGTGCGTGTGCGTGTGTGTGTTTGTTTGGTCTCGTATGTATGTGTGTCTTTGTTTTCTCTCTGTTTTCTCTCCTTTAAGCAATAAATGTCTCCCTCTTCTTTAAATAATACTATGTCCTATGAGCCTTTTATCCGCCATAACCGCCCGCCTGACTTCCCCGGCCGCATGGCCCTGCAGGGACTCACGACCATCCTTGTTGGACTCCGCGAGCCACCTGGGGACATCCCATCATCATTATTTTAAAAAGAACAATATTTTGGTGCTGCAGACTCGAGAGATTCACCTGCCAAAGGCCAGAGTTCACCTTTCCTTCGGGACTCTGACCACCGATTTCTGGGATTGAATCGGACCGAGGGCCTTCTCAACACCGCCAACTGCCTCAACTCATTTCTACAAACAACACAGGCTTCTAATTGTAAGTTTCCTCACTCCAGTCAGCTTTTCTGAGCCTTTTAACCCAGGATTGACCGGTCCTCCTGGTGTTTCTGGGCTCGGGGAGGAGTACTTTCTGCCCGTTGCTGGCATCCATTAAGGCTTGTGTCCTCTGTTAAGCCCGTGCATTCCCGCACCTGGGGACCCGGGGTTCCCAGACTTCTTCCTCTTTATTTCAGTCTTTTCTTCCTTCCAACTTTTCTTGTGGACGTAATTGGCTGATATGGTTGGGCCTATACCCCCCACATGTGGATGGAGGACGCTCCCCCAACATGTCCTGTGTGGTCAATTTGTATCTCACCTAAACGGGGAGCCATTCCCCCTAGGCTCGAGATGCCACTGTTTTTTTTGCGGGTTTTTCACGGTCTTGACCTGGGAAAGCAAGTTATACCAGCCTAAATATGCCTTAAATTGTCTCTTTATGCGGGTTTTTCACGATTCAGACTCTGGATAACAACCAGGTGGTCCCCGGCTTTTAAAATTCCCGCGGTCTTTCCATTCAAGCCACAACACGTGGTTGCCACCATGTTCATTGGGGTCAGGTGACTTTATCACTAGATTCATTGAGAGCCAGATCACGCGACCAGACCCTCCCACTGTTATGTATGTCCCGCTTTCCCCTCCCCCTCCTCAGTGTTCACTGAAATCTTTCCTTAGCTGTAATTACACGTGTTTTGCATAGTGACATGCTTTCTGATAGGGCCCATCAGAAACATACACTTTGCCTAATTCCTGTTCTCTATGTATAATGATTGTTCATTTCCTCTTGTTTCAGACTACAAAATCATAAACTGGTATGTACTTTTAATCTTAATGTTACAAACAGTTTTTTTTCTTTCTGTCTGTCTTTTTACAAATGTGGATCTTACCTATTACAGTCAAACTCAAACCCAATCTTCCAGATAGATTCTATACTACAGCTACACCTAATAATCAGCCCTCAACTGCTCAGAGATCTGGGGAATGCGATATTTAAATGTTTAATTATTTAAAAAACTTTTCATAACCAAGAGACAGGTTGGCTCCTAGCAAGCACTCTGTTTCCTCCAAGAAGACAAAAGACAGACGATCACGTCACTGACCAATGTCCATCTGCAGTTTGCTTCGACTGCCTAGTGCTGACCATTGGACAAAAACTGCCTATCACCTAAACTGGAGACCTCCAAACGTGGACAGGATCACTGCAATCGATAGCCTAGCTGCGTAGGTAAGGTAGGCCTGTCTTCCTAAAGATTTCTTGGTCCACAAAGTCTTCAAAAGCCTGACAGGCTCCACATTAAACAACAAAGGTCAAATGCAACCTTCAGCGACCAGGGAGGACCAAAGAGTAGCTCTAGGTGCCAACCAAGTAAGTTCTCTGTCATTTTTTGATCAGTAACTCAAGTAAAATCTTACCCTTCTCAAAGGTCTCTGACAGTCTGATAGCTGAGAGGTTTTGCCAGATTGTCTCACCAAATAAAAATACTTTTCATTATAATTTCTGTTTTTACAAACCCAAGGAGTTCTTAATACAATGTATATGTCTAAAACTTCTGTTTTTCTTATAAGTTCCAGGGAGCCAAATTAAAAAAACCCATCATAAACAGGTCAGATACAAACCCCTCAATTCCCTGGTCCTAAAATTTTTTCTCAATTTAACTTTGTCCTCTGTTCTGTCAACACCCTAACCAGGTACAAGAGACACCAGACATTTCCATGCCACAGACACCTGTCCTATCGGGAGCAGAGACCAACTATGCCAGGATGTGACCAACACCCAGCTTCTCTTGGATTTCCCTCACCCCCAACCCCCCCCCAAAGACGACACCCACAAATCAGCCGAAAGCAGTCTTGAGAATTCGCCGCCCCAATTCCTTTAACCTGTAATGTCTAACCTTCTACTTTTTATTATAAAAAGGATCCGGGAATGTTATTCCATTGGGACACTTTAAGAACTAACCACGCCCATCCGAGCCACTTTTGGACCCTCCCCCCACCGCCATGCTCTCTCTCTCTCTGGTGCCTGTGCGTGTGTGTGCGTGTGTGAATTTGTCTTGTCTCGTGTGTACGTGTGTCTTTCTTTTCTCTCTGTTTTCTCTCCTTTAAGCAATAAATGTCTCCCTCTTCTTTAAATAATACTATGTCCTATGAGCCTTTTATCCGCCGTAACCGCCCGCCTGACTCCCCCGGCCGCATGGCGTTGCAGGGACTCACGGCCATCCTTGCCAGACTCTGCGAGTCGCGGGGCCATCCCATCATCATATTCTTTTAAAAAGAGCAAAAGTCTTATTCAAGGAGCTAAATCTAATGACAATTGTAATACTACACAGAATGCAGAGCTCTACCTTCTATGCTTTCTCATTCTGTGTGGTAATCTATTACTTACTTCTAGACATAAAATGCAAGTTATCACTGCACCAAATTATGAGTAATAGATAACACATTGAATGGTGGGATAAGTATTGAAAATGATGGCACAAAAAGAGTTTAACCCAATGGAAAATGACACATTTATCTTTTGTTTTATGACAATTTAGTAAGTTTGTAAGAAAATACCTTGAACAGAAAGATGATTAACACCCAAGTGTGACATACATACATACATACATACATATAAGCTCATATATATATATATATATATATATATGGCTGAAATAATTCATTTTAGTAATCAAAAGTTTAAGGATGATGAATTTTAATAGCAAGATTCATATACATTATATTGTGGCCATGATAATTTATGAGTTTGACAAGTCCAGGGAACAATATCTGGTTGAAATTTCATATTGTGAAGAAGATTCTCAATCCAAGTGATACCTAAAATCTATTGCCCAACATTCTTAGGAGAAGTTGCACATACAGGACTTAAAAAGAAACAAGGAAACTGAACTAAAAGCTTAAACCATAATTACAAAGCAAAACAGGCAATTTTTGAGAAAGATGAATTGTAAGATAAGGAATACATGTGTCGTGAAACAGAATATTAATCGATTTTCCCAGTTTCAATTCCATCATAATTTTCCCACATATGTGAATAGTAAGAGGCATTTTTACATTCTGAAAGAATTTAGCATGCTATTCTTTTTAGTCAGTGCTTATGAAAGTCAGATTTTCTTCAAATTCTGTTGACTATTCATACAATAGTACTTAGACATGATTGGTTATTAAGTACATTTGTCATACTAATCACTTAGATAAAGTGATTTTTAAAGTTTGTTACTTAAAATCCTCCCCCTTTTTATGTTTAAAGATATACCACATCATTTTATAATAGGTTTTAGATATATATTGTGAAACATAAAATGAATATAATTTTACAATGATGAAATACATATGAATCAGTGGAGGAGTTGGTATATAACCTTATGTTCTGAAAGTTTAGAATACTTCTATATCATTTACTACATGTCAGTCAAGAGGAGAGGAACAGACAAATTCCCCTTCAGCAAAATACTGGCATATTAGTCTAAAAGAATAGCACTGGTAAAATGAGATATAGAACAGGAGGAAGTGATAACAATGCTGAATAATGAGTTTAAAATGTGAAGTAAAGGAAACTGAGTACATAGGTGGATAGTGAGAAAGGCCTCTCAAATGGAGAAGAAATGAGGGGAAAGTAAGTCCTTTTGTTAGCATACAGTATGTGGTTCTAATTAATTGAAATTTCATTCATGAAGGGGAATGTCCAAATCTGCTTTAATCTAATAAGTGAGTATTGAATTCTATGTAAGATTCGTACAAAAATAGTGTTTGAGATGATACATGTTCCTGGAATGAGAATCTGAAACAAACAAAAGCACCATATGAAGATCAGAAATTAACAAGCTTGTTTTCTGAGCGGTAGCTTAAATACTCTGTGGGAGTGGTCTTAGAAGGGATCATCATTTGGTGGACTTTCTCAGGGGTGAAGTCTAGACTGAGAAAACTCCCAGGTGAGGGGGCTTGTAGTGGAACTTCCACCCAAACATTCTAGACTATTTGGATATACGGATAGCAGGGCCTGGGGTGTGGGTTCTATCCAAACATTCCAGACTCTGGAAATATGGATGCCAAGGTCTGGGGTGAAGCCTTAACACAATCATCCCAGACTCTTTGGGTATAGGGGCACAGGTTCTAGTCTGGCTGATTCATGTGGGGGTGGGGTGGCATAGGAAAGGAGAGAGTTGAAAGTTGGTGGGTTCATGCTCAGCAGAAGGTAGGGCTGGAGTGGCATCAGATTAACTGCCACGCTGGAAACCTCAGGCATCTGTTCCTTGAGGAAGATGAGAAGGCAGGTTGCTAGGAGAAAAAAAAATGATTGTTATTATCAGTCCCATGAATGGAGCTAACCATGGGAAGGGTGATTAACTGTCAGAAGGAATAGGACAGAAAAGTGCCCAGTAGTACAGGAGAGGTAAGGGTGAATGAATGAGACACGAGAGCAGATAAGTACTTTAAAACCAGATTTTAGTTGTTGGGTAGGTGCCCATTTGTGTCTGGCAAGGTGATACCAATGATGAAAGTTCCAGGAGCTTGTGCAGGTGCTGACATTATCTGGAAGTCCTTCTGTAAGTTAGTCTTGACCCAGACAAGAGTGAACTGCAAAATATGCTTGAAAATGGCAAGGGTCAATAGTCTCTGGAGACTGTTAGTTTTCACCAGACCAGATTTCTTGATACAGCATTAGTACTTTTCCCAAGAACTTACAGGAATCTGTAAGACAGCTTACATCTTGGTGTCATAGCAAAAGATTATGGCTTAAGATTAAAAAGCATGAACATTTTAGAAGACAATTAAAGGAAATTTAAATTTTTGAACCTCTGAAGATACATCTGAAACCTGTTAATTCTGGACGATAAAGCTTGTGAAAGAGCACACCTATCTGTATTTTTAGCAAGAAACTTAACAAATGAAGTCATGAGCTGAGTAGCCTAAGTCATCAAATGACATCAGACAGATCTGAGAGGAATAAATAAATGAGCAGATGTGAGATAGCTTTTTCCAGGCGATTCCTAGTCTTTCCATAGTTTTTGGTGAAAAACAGTCTAAGAAGTAGTACTTGCCTTTGCCTTTAGTTCACAGTCCATGAGTCCTGAGAGATTTTATTGTAGGGGTAGGGTTTGATCTACCAGTCTTTGCAGGATGAGATGATTGGTCCCCTGGTGAAGTATCCAGAATACTGATGAGGTGGAAGGCATTTTTTTTTCCTCCAGGTGAAAAGTCTTTCCAACCATGTACCTTGGAGGAGCACTATAGGATGCTGCAGAAGCTGGCATGTCCATGTCAAAAGAAGCTATTTAGTTAAATGCCATATCCTCAGATCTTTAAAGGTACTTGAGAATCAGGGTAACATTATCTGCCAGGTATATCTAAATTAGACATATAAGTTATATTTAGATATATAGGTTACTCAGTCAGTTAAAACTTACCAATGTCAGTACAGGCAAGACGATTAGAAGGAATATTTAAGTAAGCCAAAGTATATTGGAGGCAGAAGGTCTCCTTAGTATGATCAGCACAGCTCTTACCAAAGATGGTGCTGAGGTTTCTTTTGACTTCAAACAAAAATGGCGGCTATCCATGTGTTTGCATTTTTCCAGAGCTGTTGTAATCTGGAGTTAAGTTTTACAGATTTTAAAACAAGCACACGTATACACACAGACATAAAACAAGCATACTGTGGCCACAGTATTTATGCATTTATATTAACAGATAGGTGGACAAAACCTTTTTCAAAGAAACTGTATCAGCTGATCTACTGAAAAATCCTGAAGTAGGCTGCAAGAGCCAGATGAGAACACAGGTGCTCTCATTAAGGACCAGATCAGCACTTGCTGTAAAGGAGAAGAGAAACTTAAGAACGGAACACCTTTGCAGTTCAGAGTGGAAGGACACAGGTGGGGGGTGGGGGGTCGAAGGGATTTATTGCAGGGAGAATCCCAGTGTGACAGTGCGACCAGATCACATGCCAGGAATGCAGACAAACAACAAACAGTAAGAGAAATGGGAATGGGTGGTGATGAAGCTTCTGCACCCCGATAAACCTCTGCTGATGCAATAATTCAAATGAGAAGAAATCAAGAAAAAGCTCAGGTTTAACGGATACCAACACTCCCAGAGGGCTTTCCAGTTCCTGCCCCACAGAGAGGAACCAGTGAAGGAAGACCAGAAAATCATGTCTTTGTTCTCTGGGTCAACAGTGGGGAAGTGGGGAGGGAGGTAAATACCCTGTGAGAGTAGTCTTGAGCATCTCTGGGGAAAGATCATCATTTCACGGTCTTTCTTAGGGGTGTTACTTTCCAAGGGGAATTACTTCAAATAAAACTTCCACCCAATCATTGCATACTCTTTGGATATATGGATGTCAGTAACTTTAGTGAAGCTCGAACCCAGCAATTTCAGACACGTTGGGTATATGGAGTCCATGCTCAGTGGGCTGTGTGGCTGGAGAGGCATCCAGTACACTGCCCTCCTGGAGACTTCAAGCTTCTGTTCCTTGAGAGAGCTGAGAAGGCAAGTAGACAAGATTACCAGGCAAACATTTTAAAATTTTTGCATTAAGAAAATATTTTTATGTGATAAACATATCTTTATATTGTTTTTCTGAAACTGAATATATTTCTTCAAGGAATATACTTATAGCTAGTACCAACAAATAGCCTTGCAACCATTTATATCAATGAAAATATTAGTTAATAATTTTATTAATTTAAAATTATTTATTCTATGTTTTGAGATTAAAATTATATTATTTCTCCCACAATTTCTTTCTTTTAAACTTTTCAATGTACTGTTCTCCTTAGTTTCAATTTTTTGACCTCTTCTTCCATTAAACCTTGTTATTTTATGTGAATGTTCATATATATGTGTATACATATTTCTAAATACAGGAATACAACCTTCTATGTATAATGTTACTTGTACACATATATTTTCAGCACAGGCCATTTAGTATTATCATCCCTGGTAAAGGCTATTTCTCATACTCTCAACATTTCTAAGCTGCCTGTGGTACATTATACAAGACCACTCAGGAACCCTGGAGAACAACTTACTTAACCAGCATAATCTTTAACTACATTATAGATATTATTCTTACACCCACAGAGAAGTATAGACCTCACTGTCTTACCACTCATTAGGGAGACTTTTCTTTGCAACAGACAGAGACTATTACAAAAGCCCCAAAACAAGAAAAATGCAGAGTTGAGCCCAGTTCAGGATATATCAACACAACTCTTACACCTTAGACCAGGGCACATGATGGAATATGAAATAGAAAATTTTTAAGAGCCAATGAAGTAGGTAGTTTGCTGTGAGATTGTGACTACTAAGTATGTCAGAAGCAACATTCATATATCACACCAGTATGACTGCCTAAATAGTAGGCAAGCATGGACAACACCAACAGACGTGTTAAGGTGTACTGGAGAAGGAGAAGGACCATGCTGTTTTAATTAAAGTATCTTCTTGTAGGTTTTGATAAAGGATAATATATAATATTCAATTTTGTTCTTAAACATGCCATGATGTCATTTAGACACTTCAATTTCAATGTAAATATTGTAATCAGTTATCAGTACAAACACACACACACCAACAGGTACTTTGAGTGAAATTATTTTGGCTCAATAATATTTTGTTGTTGTTGTTTTGTTTTGTTTTGAGACAGGGTTTCTCAGTTTAACAGCCTTTGATGTCCTGAGACTCAACTTTGTAGACCAGGCTGGCCTTGCACTCAAAGAGATCTGTTTGCCTCTGTTTCCTGATTGCTAGGATTAAATGTTTGTGCCACCAGGGCCCAGCATAAAGTTTGTAACATGAGGGGGCCTGTTTGTTGGGAGTTTTTCTGTCCTGCCTGGCCCCCCCAGCTATTTAGTCCCAGAGAAAAATCACACAAGAGAACTCTATAAGTTATAAAGCTGATTGACCCATTAGGTCTGGCTACTAATTAGCTAACTCTCACATCTTGATTAACCCATTTTTCTGATCCATTTTAGTCATATGGCTCAGTACCTTTTTCAGTGGGGCAGATCACATGCTGCTGCTTCAGTGATCTGGGAAGGAGTGGGAGGAATCAGCTTCCTTCTTCCCAGAATTCTCCTGCTCTCTTTGCATCATTTCCACTTCCTGTCTGGTTTCCCCGCCTACACCTCCTGCCCAGCCAATCAGCGTTTATTTAAAATATGATTGAGAGAATACAGACAATTCTCCTGCTCCAAAGTTTATCTTTTACAACATTTTATTCTTTCTTCAAATGCTGCTTTGACTATATTGATGTCTTAAATACGTTCAGTTTCACTTATTCTCAGATATTCCCCTGATCATTATTAAAAATGTTCTGCTATTGTAGAAAACAATACATTAACATGTTACTTTTTTATTTTTAGGGTTTTACATACTGCAATGATTCAAAGCAGTGTTCAATGAACTAATAGAATATATTTTTCATTCATTCTATTTGTTTAGGTAATGACTTAGTTTTTGCATGTCCTTGATAATTTTTATGGGGATAAACATATTCCCTTTACTAATATTAATATACACTTAGGTAACAGAGCTTTTTATGTACTGTAATGTGAAAAAATCCCTTGGACAAGCAGTTACTGGCAATCGTTACCTGAGAACTGTCAGTGTATAAGTAAACCACCTGTGTGTGCTCTCATGAGGTAAAGGTAGAAAACCTTTGCATTTTCTTCTCTCATCAGGCCTTATCAGCTGTCTACTAAGATAACACTGACTAGTAGCAATGATATGTTCTACAAAGTTTTTTAAATATTGATTTCACAAAGCAACATAATAACCTAGAAATAAATAATGAAGACTGCTTGAGAGATGCACGTAGCCCCATTGTACAGAGTTATCTATCTGCTACCCGTCTCTCCCTAAATCATCCATCATGATAACAAGGAGCAGGAATACAGAGTAAGATAAGGTAGGCAAATAGAAAAGAAAAAAATCAATGAAGATTTCTCAAACAAAACATCTTATCCTTATGCTTTGTAGACACACATTTCAATGAGTAGTTTGATAAATAAGAAAAATGCATTTCTTTAATTCCTGGCAGGCAGGCCAAAACAGATTTTGCTTTATATTTGATTTAGGTATTGAATGCTATTCTAAAGAAAAGTATTCTGCAATAGTAAGTGATTCATAGCATGCTCTGGAAGCATGTGCGTGATAGATTGTGGCTAGAAGTGTTTGGCTGGTTCCTTTCTCCTCTCCTCTCCTCCTCCCCTTGTCCTCCTTCTCTCATCCCGTTCCTTCCCCTCCCTACCCTCTCGCTCTTCCCCTCTCCTTTCTCTCTTCTTCATTCTCATCCTTCTCACTTTTTTCTCTCTTCTCTCCCTTGTTCTCTTCATTGACAGAATCTCTCATTATAGCAAGACTATTTTTGCACTCACTATGAAAGGTACGCTAGCTTTAAACTCACAGTGATTTTGCTGCAACAATCCAAGATTTGGGATTTTATTAATGAGTCACTATGTTCATCAAAGGTATAAATTTGTAATTGCTATAATTATTATAGCAAAGGTTGTTTAAACATTAAACTATTATCGTCATACCATGTATTTTTTTGATTAAATCAAATGCCATAAAGCAAAATTCTCTTATTCATATTTGAGTGGGTTTTCAAATATTCATTAAGTACTAATTCTATATGAGAACTAAAAATTTGGTAGTGGAAAAGGATAAATAGATAAAAGTTTTCTTCTTTGCCCTCAAGAGCTTTTACATAGTAACCACAAAACAATCTGATATAAATACACATGCACAAACACACACACACACACACACACACACAAAGACACTCATATATGTGTATCAGGAAGTTGATGATGATCCCAAACTTTATCTTAAAATAAGCCTTTGTCTCGTACAATAAAAGAACTTCTGGAGACATCAAAATCCCTGACTTCAAACTCTACAACAGAGCTACAGTACTGAAAACAGCCTGCTATTGGCATTAGAAGAGATAGGATGACCAATGGAACAGAATAGAAGGCCCAGATATCAGTCCACACATCTTCAAACACCTGATCTTTGACAAGAAAGCAAAAAATATCAAATGGAAAAAAACCATGTTTAACATGTGGTACTGGCATAACTGTATATCAACATGTAGAAGAATGAAAATAGACACATATCTATCTCCATACACAAAATTCAAGTCCAAGTAAATCAAAGACCTCAACATAAAACCAGCCACACTGAACCTTAAAGAAGAAAAAGTAGGAAGTGCACTTGAAGGCATTGGCACAGATAACCACTTATTAACAATTAATAAATGGACCCTCCTGAAACTGAAAACCTTCTATAAAGCAAAGGACATGGTCAACAAGACAAAACAACAGCCTACAAAATAGGAAAAGATCTTCACCTACCCCACAGCAGACAGAAGTCTGATCTCCAAAATATATAAAGAACTAAACAAATTGGACACCAAAAGAACACATAATCCAATAAAAAAAAAATGGGATACAGACCTAAACAGAGAACTCTCAACAGAGGAATTTAAAATGACTAAAAGATACTTAGGGAAATATTCAACATCCTTAGTCAACAGAGAAATGCAAATCAAAACAACTCTGAGATTTCATCTTACACCTGAAAGAATGGCCAAGATCAAAAAACACTGATGGCAATTTATGCTGGAGAGGTTGTGGGGTAAAGGGAAGACTCCTGTATTGCTGGTGGGAGTGCAAGCAGGTTCAACCCCTTTGGATGTCAGTGTGGTGATTTCTCAGAAAATTAGGAATCAACCTTCCTCAAGACTCAGTTAATAACACTTTGGGGTATATATTCAAAGGATGCTCAATCATGCAGCAAGGACATGTGCTCAACTATGTTTATAGCACCTTTGTTTGTCATAGCCAGAACCTGGGAACAATCTAAATGCTCCTCGACCAAAGAATGCATAAGGAAAATGTGGTACATTTACACAATGGAGTACTATACAGCAGGAAAAAAAACGACATCTTGAATTTTGCAGAAAAATGGATAGAGCTAGCAAACATTATTTTGAGTGAGATAACCCAGACACAAAAAGACAAATATCACATGTACTCACTCATAAGTGGTTTTTAAACATAAAGCAGTTTTTAAACATAAAAGGAAAGCCAGTCTACAAATCACAATCCCAGAGAACTTAGACACCAAAGAGAACGCTAAGAGAGATTTAAATAGATCTAATCTACATGCAAAGTAGAAAGTAGAAAAAGGCAAAACCTTCTGGGTAAATTGGGAGCATGGGGACTTTGGGGGAGGAATGAAGGGGGAGGAGAGAGGCAGGAAGAGGAGCAGAGAAAAATGAAGAGCTCAATAAATATCAATTAAAAAATAAAAATAATAAATAATAAAATAAGCCTTTGTGTGACAGCAGTGGATATAATATCACCTGCCATTATCAGTGAGTAAGAATTGCAACAACATACTTTGTTGGCATAAGAAAATTCTAAGTTTATCTAATATTCTTTAGGACTAATACAAATTTTTCACTGAAAATCTGTATAAATTGATTTTAATATTGCTTTTTCAAGTTATGCTTGGTGAAAAATAATCTCAGTATGCTTAAAAAATGACTAGCTAACTCGGCCTGGGCATCCATTTCAAGAGCATATTCAGTTATAAATGACCAGTTATAGGCATCATTTGTCTAAGAATTCTTAGACAATTCCTAAATACTGATGTGAATTAGTCATCTGCATGAGCATTTGTTATTGATGAAATAATATTTTTATTTAAATAGTGTAGTATTCTCATACCAGATGAAAAGAATCAAAATTGTAATCTTTAAAACTTGCTTTTTAATTTATTTTGTTTCTACTTTAGTATGAAGTAAAACATTCAAAACATGCCATTTTTGTCTTTCTTGCATATTGATGTTTATTATAGAGATACTTCATAAATTAGTTCATGAAATTTTTCTTGAGCACAGTAATGAGCGCTTTATACACTTTATGATTGTTTAACAATGCTGCTAAATTTCAGTAATGTCTAATGAATTCTCATATTATAATTTAAAATGAAAAGTTAACAGAAAGCAATGTTTAATTACAACTGAGAAGGAGAAAAATCTAAAGACAAGTAATGATTTTGGCATTTCTTCAAGAAGAATTTCTTTGTTTAATTTTTATTTATTTGTTTGTTTGTTTTTGCTTGGCCAGGCAGTGGTAAAACAAGCTGTCAGTGTGCAGTCAGAGCTAAACAGAGAATCCCAATTTCATAACAAACAAACAAACAAACAAAATCCTCCCCAAACTGTAAATTGATACATGTCTTGTTTAAATGACAGACTCAGGGCCTCTCTCTCTCTCTCTCTCTCTCTCTCTCTCTCTCTCTTTCTTTCTTTCCTTTTAGAATAGTAAATGATCATTTTTCATTTTACATACAATCTCAGTTCCCACTGCCTCCTTTTCTATCATCCCCTCCCTTTAACCCCACCCAACCCCCAACCACTCTACAGAGAGGGCAATGTACATTGCTCTGAGGAAGGACCAAGGCCCTCCCCTTTATTGCCAGGTTGAGCAAGGTATCCATCCAAGGATAATGGACTCCTAAAGCCAGTACAAACAGCAGGAACAAATCCTGGTGTCACTATCAGTGGCACCGCAGTTTGCCCCAGTCATACAACTTTCACCAACATTCAAAGAATATATCTTGGTCCTGTGTTCATTCCTGCGTTGTCCGTGCAGAGTTGGTGAGCCTTCATTAGCTTAGGTAAGCTGTTTCAGTGAATGTCCCCATCATGGTCTTGACTGCTTTGCTCATATTCTCACTCCTCCCACTCTTCAACTGGACTTTGGGAGTTCAGCCCAGTGCTCTGTTGCGGGTCTCTGCTCCTGTCTCCATCAGTTGCTGAATGAGGGTTCTAGATAAGTCTTTGAAAAAAGAAATTGAAGAACATATCAGAATATGAAAAGATCACCCATGCTCTTGTATAAGTAAGATCAACTTAATAAAAATGGCAACCCTATTGTTAGCAATCTAAAGATTCAATACAATCCACATCAAAATTCCAACACAATTCTTCATAAAACTTGAAAGAACAATACTTGACTTCATATGTAAAAACAAAAAAACTCAGGATAGCCAAAACATTTCTATTTAACAGAGGAACTTACGGAGGTATAACCATCTCTGACATCAAACTTTATTATAGAACTACAATAATGAAAAGAGCTTGGTATTGGCATAAAAACAGACAGGTAGACCAATAGAATCAAATCAAAGACCTGGATATTAATAATCACACCTATGAACTCTTGATTTTTTGATAAAGAAGCTAAAATTATACAATGGAAAAAGAATGCATCTTCAACAAGTGGTGTTAGTATAACTGGATGTCAACATATAGATGAATGGAAATAGATCCATATCTATACCCATTCACAAAACTCAAGTCCAAATTGATTAAAGACCTCAATATAAATCAGGGTCTCTTTCTATCTCTCTGTCTCTGTGTGTTTCTATCTTCTTTTTAAACTCATCTCCTAATTAGCTAATATTAGGGAAGTGGGGTGACAAATTCCCATCACATAATTACAACATATATTTCTGCTTTTTCAATTATTTTTTCATGGATTTAACATATTACTTATTTATTTAGTTTACATTTTGGCCACAGTCTCCACTCTCTCTTCTCCTGCCTGTGGTCCATCTGTTCCCACTCTCCCTCTTCACTAATCAACTCCTCTTCCATTTGTGTATAGGAAAAGGCAGATCTCTCATGAATATCAACAAATCATGGCATATTAAGTTGCAGTAAGACTAAGCACCTCTCCTTGTATTAAGGTTGGGCAAGGTGACTCAGTACAAGCCAGTAAAAGAGTTAGAGACAGATCTTGCTCACACTGGTAAAAGTCCACAAGAAGATCAAGCTACACAATTACAATATATGTGCAAAGTGCCTAGATCAATCCCACCTAGGCTTTCTGGTTGTTGACTCCATCTTTGTGAGCCCCTACAGTCTAGGTTTACTGATTCGTGGGTTTTTGTGATATGCCCTTGACCGCTCTGAGTGCTACAATCCTTTTCCCCCTCTTTTGTAGCTTTTTTTCTATAGGACTTTTTCTTCTCCCTGAGCTCCACCTAATGTTTGGAAGTGAGTCTGTATTGTTCTCATCAGTTGCTGGGTGAAGCCCCTCTGATGACAACTGGACTATGAACCAATCTATGTGAATAGAGTCACTAGGCATCATTACGTTGACATTTTCCCCCTCCAGTTATGTTTGGTTCGATCTTAGATCTCTGAGTATGCCAGGCAGTTTCAGGTGTGGGATTACTCTCTTGGTACTGGTTTTAGGCTAGACCAGCCATTGGTTGGTCACTCTCTCAATCGCTATGCCACTATTACCCCATTACATCCCATAGTCAGAACTGATTATAGTTTGAAGGTTATATACCTGGGTTGTTTTCCTACTCCTTCTACTTGAAGTTTTGCTTTGTCACAGGAGATGATCAATTGCTAGAAGTTTTAGATGAGGTCATCCTTGTAGATTCCTGAGTGATACCTTGTGCCAAGTTTTTACCTGATCTTGAAATGCCCTCTTCCAGTTATATCTTCCAGAACTTTCCACTTCTGTGCCCTCCCCTCAACCTAATCTTAAATGTTCCCATCCTTACCTGAAATCCACTTACATAATCTCTTCTGTCTCTTCTTTCAGGGAGTTCCAGGGGTCACCCATTAAACCCTCTTAGTTACCTAGTCTCTCTAGGCCTGCAGAGTATAACACAGTTATCCATTATTTATAGCTAATATCTACCTGCAAGTGAGTACATACCATGTTTGTCTTTCTGAGTCTGAGTTTCCTAACCCAGGTTGATTTCTTTATAGTTCTATCGATTTTCTTTCAAATTTCATGATATTGTTTTTAACAGCCAAGTATTATTCTACTGTGTAAATGTACCACATTTTCTTTATCCATTCCTCAGTTGACACACACAGGTTCTTTCCAGTTTCTGGCTATTATGCATAAAGCTATTATGAACATAGTTGTGCAAGTGTCCTTATGTTATGATTGAGCATCATTTGCATATATGCCCAAGAGAGATATTTCTGGTATATCAATTCTCAATTTTCTAAGGAAATGTCATATTGATTTCCAAAGTGGCTGTACAAATTTGCACTCCCACCAGCAATGGTGCAGTATTCCCCTTGCTCCACATCCTCTCCACCTTGTGCTGTCACTTGTGTTTTTTATTTTAGCCGTTTTGACAGGGGTAAGGTAGACTCAGATTCATTTTAATTTGCATTTCTCTGATACTGAACATTTCTTTAAGTGTTTCTTGTCCGTGTGACTTTCCCCTATTGATAGTTCTCTGTTTAGAGCTATACCCTATTTAAAATTGGATTATTTGGTTTGTTGATGTCTTGTTTCTTGAGTTCTTTATATATTTCAAAAATCAGCCCTCTTTAAGATGTGGGTTTGAAGAAGAATTTTTTTCCCATTTTGGGCAGTTTCCTTTCCCTTACAGAAACTTTTTGGTCTCATGAGGTACCATTTACTAAGACTTGATCTTTAGTGTCTATGATATTGGTGTCCTGTTCAGGAAGTTATCTCCTATGCCAAAACATTCAAAGCTATTCTCCATTTTCTCTTCCATTGGGTTCAGTATACCTGGATTTATGTTCAGTTTTTTTTTTATCCACTTTGACTTGAATCATGTGTTAGGTGATAGATATGGATCTATTTGCATTTCTTCTACTTGTAGTCATACCATCTATTGAATGTGCTTTCATTTTCAAATTGTATAATTTTGACTTTTATGTTTAAAATTAGGTGTTCCTAGGTGTGTAAATCTACATTTGGATCTTTGATTCCATTCCATTGGTCTGCCTGTCTGTTTTCATGCCAATACCAGACAGCTTTTTTTTTTATTATTACTTTAGCTCTGTAGTATAGGTTGAAAGCAGGGATACTGGTATCTCCAGAAAATTTGTTCTTATATAGGATTGTTTTAACTATCTTGGGATATTTGTTTTTACATATAAAGTTGAGTATTGTTTTTTTCAGGTCTGTAGAGAATTCTGTTAGGATTCTAATGGGGATTGCCTTGAATCTGTAGATTGGTATTGGTAAGATGGCCATTTTTACAATGTTAAACATGCAGATCTATGAACATGGCGGTTCTTTCTATCCTGTCAGTCTCATATGCCAAGGACCAGATGGTTTCAGTTCAGAATTCTATAAAACTTTCAAAGAAGAACTAGTATCAATGCTCCTCAAATTATTCCACAATAGAAACAGAAGGAACATTGCCAAACTTGTTTTATAAGGCTACAATTAGCCTGATACCCAAACCACAGAAAGACATTACTAAGAAGGAGAATTACAGACCAATTTCACTCATGAGTATTGATGCAAAAATACTCAATAAAATACTGGCAAATCGAATCCAAGAACACATCAGAACCATCATCCATCATGATCACATCGGTTTCACCCAGAGATGCAGGGATGGTTCAACATACAGAAATCTATCATTATAACCCACCATATAAACAAACTGAAAAATAAAAACCACATCTCATTAGATGCCAAAAAAACTTTTGACAAAATACTATATCCCTTCATGATAAAGGTCTTGGAGGGAAAAGGGATACAAGGAACACATCTAAACACAATAAAGGCAAAATACAGCAAGCCGAAGACAACATGAAAGTAAATGGAGAGAAACTCCCAGCGATTCCAATGAAATCAGGAACAAGACAAGGTTGTCCACGCTCTCCATATATATTCAACATAGTTCTTGAGGTCTTGGCTAGAGCAAGAAGACACCAAAAGGAAATCAAGGTGATACAAATTGGAAAAGAAGAAATCAAACTCTCACTGTTTTCTGATGATACGATAGCTTACATATTTTTATGATTTTTGTTCGCGATGGGTCCCGGGAGAGCAGCTTGCAGCAGGGTGGGCTGGTCACCTGTTCTGCCATGTGTCAAGCAGGTGCAGGTGGTGGATAAAAAAAAAAGACACATGGGTAGACACATCGTACAGAATAGAATTGGATATTTGTTACTTAAAGGAGAGAGAGAGTGTGGGGGAAGAAGGATAAGAGAAGAGGAGGAGGAAAGGGACAGGGAAGAGGGGAAGTGGGTAAATGTGCATACCCAAAGAGAGGACAGTAAGTGATCTAAGATGGGGGGAGGGGCCGCCAGGAGTGGGCATAGCGTGCCTCTTAAAGAGACAAAAACCATAGCAAATATGCTATCACAAAAATTCTACCAAGGAACTTCTACAAATCATAAACTCTTTCGGTAATGTTGGAGGACACAAGATTAACTCAAAAAATCAATAATCCTCTTGTACACAGATGATAAAAGGGCAGGGGGAAGAAATCGGAGAAACAACACCCTTCACAATAGCCACAAACAGCATAAGATATGTTGGAGTAACTCTAACCAAACAAGTGGAAGACTTGTACGACAAGAACTTTAAATCTTTGCAGAAAGAAATTGAAAAAAACACTAGAAAGTGGAAAAATCTCCCATGCTCTTGGGTAGGTAGAATTAACATAGTAAAAATGGCCATCTTAATAAAGCAATCTACAAATTCAACAAAATGCCCATCAAAATCCCAGCAAAATTCTTCACAGATCTCTAAAGAATGGTACTGAACTTCTTATGAAAGAGAAAAAAAAAACAGGAAAGCCAAAACAATCTTTTAAATAAAAGAACTTCTGGAGGCATGTCAGGGTCCATGATCCCAACATAAAAATTTCTTTCCCACAGCTTCTATCCAGAGGGCCTTCGGAGTGATCCTTCGTCTGGCGAAGGACGGCTATGCAGTCGGAGGCCCACATTGGAGCAACGGATTGAGCCCCCCGAGGTCCGCAGGGGGAGCGGAAGGAGGAGGAACATGAAAGACGAAATCAGTACTGCGAGGGATGCTATCACCCACTGATACAAGGGAACGGATCTGATGAGAATTTACCAGGGCCAGTCGGACTGGGACTGAACGAGGACGTGATCTAGCCAGATTCTCGGAATTTGGCCGGATTCTCTGACTGTGGCTGGCCCGGGGTCTTTCTGAAAAGCCATTGACTATGACACTGGGACCTGTTTCCTCTGCATATGCTGGATTTTGGGGATCCAGTCTGTTTGGACGCTCGCCTTCCTGGACCTGGAGGGAGGGGGAGGGAGCTGGAGCTTCCCACAGGGCAGGAAACCCTGACTGCCCTGGGGGACGGAGGGGAAGGAGGGGGGGAGTGGGGGAAGTGGGAGGGTGTTGGGAGGGGGGGCAGAAATGGAAACTTTTATAATTTAATAAAATTTACTAAAAAAAAATAAATAAAAATGCATCTCTTGACCACTTATATTTCATCTTTTACAAACTATTTATTTCACTAGCTCAGTTATTGAATAGGTCACTTGGTTTTCTGGCATCTAGTTTTTTGAGTCAATAGTTTATTCTGTGTATTCTCTCAGAACCACTAACAATGATTTTTTTCCATCATTCTGTAACTTACTTTTTTTTAAAACTTTCCTTTTATTTATTCTTTGAGGCTTTTACATCATGCCTCCTGATCCCACCCATCTCCTCCCAAATAGAACAAAATAAAATTTAAGAGAAAAAAAAGGAGGAAAGGGAGAATCTTGTGTTGTAAGGTGCAGTGTGACACAGTGAATCATGCAGTAAACCCCCTTATCCACACAGTTTTACATGCAGGCATTAATCAAAAAGAATCTTTGGTATGGTTCAAGGCTCCTGGTCTACGCCGCACCATCGACTCTAGACCCTCACTGGGACACCCTCCTGAATATCCTGCTGCTTCCCTGTCTTCGAGTTACTACAGCCCTTGGCCCTCAGAATCAATTCCTGCTCCACTCCATGTTCCAACAGATCACAGATGGGTTAGATGTTGAGGTTGGCCAACACACAGCCCTGGTTCTGGGCCTGGTGAGTTTCAGGGTTGGTCAGCCCACAGCATAGACTTATACTTGACTTGGTTTATGTATGTTGCCTGTACTATGTAGACATTTTTTAATTTCATAGAATAACTGCATTTAGCATACTTCCTAAAAGATTTGAGTCATTTTAAGAAAGTTCTTTCCTAGGAATGAGGGCAATCTGGCCTCAACTTCTATAGCACTATGGATTAAGACACCTAGGCGGGGTCTCCTTTCTCCCTCTCCACTCCAGGTGCCTCCTTCCTGAACCTGTATGCTCCATCAAAGATGTTTCCAGAAGAGAGGAGTAGCTGATCTCCCTTGTTGAAACCTTCAAACAGCTCTCAAGAAAGGCCTCACCTATGTCTACAGAGTTTTCCTTTAATAATTTCATAGTTTCAGGTCTTACATGAAAATTTCATCCATTTTGAATCTGCGTAACAGGGAAATTGGTAGGGTTCTATATTTATGTTACCTGTGAATGTCAAGTTTTCTCAGCACATTTTGAACAGAGTTTATCTTTGTCCCAATGTAGTTTTTTACAAAAACAAAACAAAACAAAGCATATGGGTATGTCTCTGCGAGTGTAATTCTGGATAATCTACTCTGTCCCAATGATCTATCCAATATCCATCCCTTTGTTCCAGAGCCTTATTGCTTTGGTAGCAATGGCTCTGTAGCGTAACTTCACATCAGATATTGTGATACATCACTTTGTTCCCCTTAAGACTGCTGTGTCATTCTGGAGTCTTTGTAATCCCATACCAATTTTAGGATTTTTTCCTTCTTTTGTGAGTAATGCATTCAAATTTTAATGGAACTTCATTGTATTTAAATTGTAGTTCACTTTCAGTAATACAGGTATTTCATTCTATTAATTCAACTATTTCATGGGTCTAGGAAGTCTAGTGTCTTTTATTTGTCTTTAGTGTTTTATCATTTCATTGCAAAAGTCATTAACTTCCTTGGTTAGATTTATTCATGGGTATTTAAGATTGTTTGAAGCCATTGTGAATGTAAGTCTTTATCAGCATGTTTGCTATTGGTATATAGAAAAGCTTCTTACTTTATGTGCTGATTATGTATTCTCCTACTTTGCTGAAAGTGTTTGTTATTAGAATTTTCTGGTAGTATTTTTATAGTGTCATATGTGCAGGATAATATCATTTGCAAATAAGGATAGCTAACCTTCTTCTTTCCTATTGTTATGGATTCTGTTTCTCTTGTCTTATTGCTTTCGCTAAGACTTCTAAGACCATGCTGAATAAGAGTAGAGAAAATAAGAGCCCTTGTCCCCTTCTTGACTGTAATGGAAATGCAATGAGTTTGTCCTCACTCAGTGTAATGTTAGCTGTAGGTTGGTAAGATATAGCTTGTTACTATGTTGGAACACTTATCTCCTATTCCTAGTTTCTTCAGGGTTTTTACCGAGAATGAATGCTGGAATTTGTCAAAAAATTATCTATATCTGTTGAGATGACAATATGAATCCTGTTTTTGATTAAATAACCTTAACTCGGTGAAAAAAAAAATTTCTTTTCCATAACTGGACCAGTATGGAGGCACAGGAAATAATGAGACACAGTTCACACAGCAATATCGGAAGGGCATCTCAGACTTCACCATTTCTGAAGATCTAACCATGTTTATTATTCAAACACCTTTTATCCCCCAGGTAAACCAAGGTAGAAACTCATTAATAATCTCTTTCCTGGGGACACAGGACTACTGAAACACCTGCAACTTAAGTCACCAGCTTGGAATCAACATCTCTCCCCAGGCTATCTACATATTAACAAAAGAGAAGGAGCCATATGTCCTGAGTCTTTGTTAGGTGGCTAGTTTGTCTGACCTGGCAGGATTGCAGCTGCCTTGGAAATTAAGTATAGTCAGAGTCTGGCTGCAAATATCTTGTATGAAATATAGGCCTACAGAGGCATCATAATCCCTGACTTCAAACTCTACAACAGAGCTACAATACTGAAAACAGCCTGGTATTAGCATAAAAACAGAAAGGAGAATGAATGGAATCAAATAGAAGACCCGGATATTAATTCACACACCTAGACACATATCTATCACCATAGACAATACTCAAGAAGAAATGGATTAAAGACTCCAACATAAACCAGGCACACTGAATATTACAGAAGAGAAAGTGGGAAGTATACTTGAAAGTATTGGCAAAGGAGACCACTTCCTAAATATCACCCCAGCAGCACTGACACTGAGAAAAACAATTAGTAAATGGGACCTCCTGAAACTGAAAAGCTCCTGTAAAACAAAGGACATGGTCAACAAGACAAAACAACAACCTACAGAATGGGAAAAGATCTTCAGTAAGCCCACATCAGACAGAGGTCTGATCTCCAAAATATACAAAGAAGTTAAGAAATTGATCACCAAATAACAAATAATTCAAGAAAGAAATGGAGTACAGAGCTAAATAGAAAGCTCTCAACAGAGGAACCTAAAATGGCTGAAAGACCCTTAAGAAAATGTTCAGCATCTTCAGTAATCAGAGAAATGAAAATCAAAAGAACTCTGAGATTACATCGTACATCTGAAAGAATGGCCAAGATCAAAAACACCGATGACAATTTATGCTGGAGAAAAGGGAACACTTCTGCGTTGCTGGTGGGAATGCAAGCTGGTATAGCATCTTCAGATGTCAGTGTGGCGATTTCTCAGAAAATTAGGAAACAACCTTCCTCAAGGCCCAGTAATATCACTTGTGTGTATATATCTCAAGGATGCTCAACCATGCCACAAGGACATGTGCTCAACTATTTTCATAGCAGCATTGTTTGTCATAGCCAGAACCTGGAAACAACCTAAATGCCTTTTGGCTAAAGAAGAATGGATAAGGAAAATGTAGTACATTTACACAATGGAGTACTACACAGAAAAAAAAAATCTTGAATTTTGAAGAAAAATGGATGGAGCTAGCAATTTTTTTTTGAGTGACGTAACCCAGACACAGAAAGACAATCATCACATGTACTCACTCATAGGTGGCTTTTAAACATAAAGCAACGAACCAGCCTACAAACCACAAACCCAGAGAACTTATACAACAATGAGGACACTAAGAGAGACTTACAAAGATCTAATCTACATGGGAAGTAGAAAAATACAAGATTTCCTGAGTAAATGAGAGCATGGGGACCTTAGGGGAGGTTTTAGAAGGGGAGGGGAGAGGCAGGAGGGGATCAGAGAAAAATGTAGAGCTCAATAAATAACAATAAAAACTTTTCTTTTTCTGAATCTAATTTGTCTATTGTTTCTTCATTACCTGAGAATGTAATCATCTCATTGTAATAACCATCACTCTTATTCTGTTGGTGGTGACTGCATCTACAGTCCCTGCTCACGGATCCAGATTTCCCATTTCCAGGATTTCCTGTTTGTGTTTCCTTTATTGCTTCTGTTTTCGTATTCAGGTCTTGAGTTCTTTCTTTCACCTGTTGGTTTTTTTTTGGCTTTCTTAGCATTCATTTGGAGATTTACTGATATCATCCATTTTTTTTGTCTGTATATTCCTCAATTTCTTTTTAAAGACCTCTGTCATCTTCATAAAGCTATTATTACAATAGCTTTCTTGTGCTTCCGCTGTACTGGATTGTTCAGATCTTGCCGCCATTGCTTTGCTGAGTCCTGGTAGTGTCATAAAGCCTTTCTGTTATTGAGTCTGTTCCTACACTGGCATTTTTGCATCTGAATTTGGGGTGATTATAGTTTTAGATGATCATTCCTGCATTTGCCTTTTTGATGGGAGTTTCATTCCTTGACTTTTATTTCTTCTCCAGTTTTCTGGCCTAAGTGGCCAAGCATCCTGGTGATTAGCAGGGACAATATGGTGTCTCCACTGGAACCCTTGGAGCCTGCATCTCCATAGTCCAGTCCATCCTTCCAGAAGTTAAAATCCTCTGAGGTTCTTTTATCCTGCTTGCCCTCAGGTAAGGCAGAAATCCTCGTCTGAAGTTGTTGCTAGGATATGGAGACCAGGGGAGGTAATGCATTCTGGGATTGTTTGGTGGGTTTAAGGAGTGTTAGCAGGTTGTAGGCAGGGTCCTACCTGGTGTTCCTAGGAACAGTCTGGCCTCTGGTAAAGCTGTCTGTCTTGTGGGCCCTTATATGGAGCTCAGGGGAGGGATGCAACCTGGGGTTGTTGAGCAGGCTTGAAGGGGTTTAGTAGGCAGTGTGCTCTGTCTTACCTGGGGTCCTTAGCTTTAGCCTGTCTACTAGTTATGTGGAAGTCTTCTCAATTTGCAGACCAAAATATGGAACCTAGGGGATTGATTGCACCCTGGCTTGATTAGATTTTTGAAGTCATTAAGTATTAAAATGAATCTTGCTTCCTAGCCTGGCAGTGGTAAATAAAGAAAAAAATCTTGCTTCTTTTTTATTGGTTCTCTCTCTCTCTCTCTCTCTCTCTCTCTCTCTCTCTGTCTCTGTCTGTGTCTCTCTCTCTCTCTCTGTCTCTCCGTCTCTCTCTCTCTCTCACACACACACATCAACCTACACATCTATACCTACACACATACTCACAGATTCACATACACATACAAACACTGCTTACATATTATACAGGCCAAAAAAAAAGATTTCATGCAAATAGAATAGAAACATGCAGAGAAGAACTTGGTGAGTGTAAAGCCTGTAGATTGGATGTGTACAATAACAAAATACAGGAAGCATTGAATAAAAATTTAAAGTTACAAACAAATTTAGTCCAGCATTTATTCTTAGCCATGTGCCATTTACTTTGTTTGAAAAATGTTTGCCTTTAGCAGAGAGAAAACAGAATAATTAACAAAGACATCTGTGTTCTGAAGCCCGTATGAAAACATTCAGCACATAAACACAAGTTCAGAGCAAACTATGTTTAATCTTTATGTTAGCATCAATATACTTATATCTTAAAACACATATATATTATATTATACTTATATTTTACCATATATTTACACATTACTTGTGTATTACAATATATTTATACTAAACCCTAATTTTTATTATCTATTCAATAAATACTCTCTGCTAATTAAAAGTTGAATAATAAAGTCGATACATTGTTATAATTTTACACAAATATGCAAAGTGCTGTTAAAGGTATTTAAATTTTGAAATTAATAGGCATTACTAACATCTGAATTAAGAATTATAGTAGTAGAATCCGAAGAAGTTTTAAATTATTATTTGAAAACATTTTATTTCTTTTCAAAAGATTTTCAATAATGATAAGGGCTTTAATAGAAATATAGCAGCTTTTCCATTTTTACTGACTAAAGTACAATTTTTAAAAACTGTTGCAGCTTATAAATTAGGATTTGTCATTTGCTCTCCTAATAACACACACCTTTGTATTTTTCTTTTTTCAGCAGTGACGGCATGAAGGTTAATAAATTGTCATTCATTTCTATAAATGAGTGATTTCACTTCCTAAGAGTTCAAATAGACTTAGTATTTGGCTAGTGTTATGTTAAATTTTAATCACTGTTTATTTCTGGCAAGCTTTTACATAAGAAGTTTATCGCATCTGCAGGCCAATTATAAGAGCGATGGCAAAATTTTGCTTCTTTTGAAATGATAATTAAAGGTAAGTATTAATAATTTTCAGGACTCTTTTCGCACAATGGCTATAGTATACACTTGGCATTATAGATGTGGAGTTAGCTATAGATGTGCTTTGGCGCACAGTAAATTCAAGATGTTATTTTTTGCACTATGTAGTACTCCATTATGTAAATGTACCACATTTTCCTTATCCATTCTTCAGTTGAGGGGCATTTAGGTTGTATCCAGGTTCTGGCTATGACAAACAATGCTGCTATGAACATAGTTAAGCATATGTCCTTGTGGCACAATTGAGCATCCTTAAAATTCAGAATTCTGGTCTTTACTAGACTTTAGGGACTATTTATTAACCGGTCTACTTGATAAGTTGATGAATTAAAGTCTGAATTCAAACACATACATTAAAAGATCATTAGGGAAGGCTTTCCCTGTTGAACACACCAGCATATTCTAAGATGTCTGTCTTGAAAATACCTGCCTGAGAATGACTGCCAATATTTAAACTCTCTAAACCACGCTGGTCATCTGAAAGCATGGATCCATCTATCACTTAGCCTGATACATCCTACTTGCAGCTTGTGCTTAAGATGATGTATACAACCAGCTATAATTTTTTCCCTGATTTGACTAGGGATATCATCGATGGAGACATGAATTGAATGCTGCAAGAATCACTAGAGTCCTGGTGAAATCAATGCATATAAACATAATGAGTACGAAACCATTGCACTTCTGTAGAAACTCTAGAGTGTTTTGAGCAAACCTGTTTGATCATTTGTTCAACAACCATTTACAAAAACAAAACAAAAAAACACATAAACCTCATCCCGAATGGATAGCTTTGATAGTACTTGAAGATGTTATACATGAGGAGTAAAGTAATTTTATCGTATCTTATCCGGCTCTGAACACTTCAAGCTACATTGAAACAACTGGGAAGATAAGCCCACTGGTATAACAGTAGCACAACTATTATAGGAGTAAGCAGCCACTTTCTGACTGGAGACATGGCCTGTTACAAAAGTTGAAATGTGTATCTTGCAAATTGACAAGTCATATTCCCAAGAGAAGAGCTTACTATTATTAATTTGATAAGTACACATAGTATCAAATGGACTTCTAATGATAAATACTTAAGATTAGTGGATTTCTCATGCCTCATCAGAGAGGCCTCTTTCTGCATCTCTTGTCACAGAATGGTGGTAGAAAGGTTTTAAGACCCAAACTAGTCGGTGACTACAAGGAAATCAGTTTTCTGGAAACAGGAAGGAAGCGGCATAGATGGATTCATAGCAGTTCACTCAGAGATTTTATAATTAAGACTTGTGCGAGCTCAAGTCGGAATCCCAAAATGGTTACTGGAGTTGAACATGAAGCACTATCCCTAGCAAAGGTTTTCTTTTTAGCAACTGATTCTGGAAAAGGAGCAATCAGTTTTCTTTAGTATATGAACCCTGGTTAGTTGAACAAGCTCCAGTGGAGTGTGACTCATGGCAGCACCAAGTTTAAAGATTGATGTCTTTAAAATAAACAACAACAGCCCCCTGCAATACACAAAGTTATATGTTTTCTTGGCACACATGCTCTTTCTCTCAAACCTCTCTCTCTCTCTCTCTCTCTCTCTCTCTCTCTCTCTCTCTCTCTCACACACACACACACACACACACACACACACACACACAGAGAGAGAGAGAGAGAGAGAAGAGAGAGAGAGAGAGAGAGAGAGAGAGAGAGAGAGAGAATGATGGCATATGCAGGGACATGTGTACCATGGTTTAGGTATAGGGGTTAGAGGGAAAACTCTGAATTAGTTTTCTCCTTAATTTAGTTCCAGGGATGAAGGATAGGTCAACAAGCTTGAGGGTCAAGTGCCTTTAACCACTAAAGTGTCTTTTAAAATCCTTTCCCAATAATGACTGTTCTTTTATTGTTCTCTTTTCCTTTCTCTTTATCTATTAGCATATGATGGATAAAACACATACAAAAGTAGACAAAATAATGATGACATTGAATTATAAATAACTCTATCTTTTCTTATTGTTATGCTTAATAAATTCACCTGTCATTTCTTTTAATCTGACTCTTAATTACATTATGTTTATAATTTCAGTCTGGATGAAAAAAGTCAATTAAAACTAAATCTCCTACGGATGTTAGACATAATATCCACTTCAGCAAAACATAACCATTATATATATATATATATATATGTATATATATATGGTGTACATGTGTGTGTATTGTATATATATATAATATGCACATGACAAACACAATAAAGTGGAACAACAGTTTTAATAGCTACCAAGAGATTGATTAATAAATGACATCATTACTAATAAATATCTTTTGAGGAAATAGTAGCTACCCTCACATTTTTTTTCCATTCAGTAAATTTTGTTGGTGTGATCAAAACTTCAAATGTAGATGATAACAGTTACATCACTAAATATCCCAGTTTTAACTGCTGACACAGAAATGAGACTACATTTGATTAAATTCTTAGAGTTCACCTCTAACAAAAGTTATTAAATGTCACACCCTTGGAAAGGAGAATTCCAGTATGACAATATATATCTTTACATAAGATTGAGCTAGAGACTAAAATATTACACAATTTGTGCAGGAGGGGGTAAGTCTGAGCTTTAAAAATAAATCTTGACCAAAGAGCTACAGGCAACTAAGGAATTTGGATTGAGAGTGGGAGACATTGCTTTCCCTAGGGACAGGCACATCATTTGATTAGCCATTTCCTAAATATCATACCATTTGTGTGTGCATGTGTGTGTATGTGTGTGCACATGTGTCTGTGTCTGTATATGTGTGTGTGTGTTTGTAATAATAGTTAATGCAGAAAGAAAAGAGGCCATAAATTTGAAAGAGCCCAAGGAAAATTATGTGAAAAGGTTTTTAGGGAGTAAATAATGGGGTAAATGATGCAGTTATATGATAATCTCAACAATTAAAAGAAGAAAAAGAAAATGGAATGCATATCTTTCCTCCTCTGTTTACAAAAATTAACAGTTCTTCACTATGAAATTTTCGCGGTACATTATCAAACACACAAGTATCAGTAAATACTAGTGGCACTAGTTCAATATTATTTATGACTCTGAGGAGATCCCTCAGGTTATTTTATGATTTTTCAAGAGTATTGATTTGAGAAGTTCTAAAAATTCCAGCTTATAGACACACAAAGAATGTATTTATTTTTTACATTGACTTCCTACCCAACTGGTGTTCTTTAAAATATTATCAACAGGTACTCTTCCCCACTTCTTAAAAATTCTGCTCACAAAATTTAGTTTAAATAAAGTAGCAGCTGTTCTTTGATTCTCAGAGACAAAGAGAAATATACATTTAACTTTTAACAAACAATGAATTTACGCAATTAATATATATGAAAATGAATTTAGTGTCAACTTTCACAGACATTTCTTTGGCTATTTGTAGTGTCAAATTTAGAAAAACTTTGATTCAACTGTTTACTCAAGAAGAAAAGATTTCTCTCTCTCTCTCTCTCTCTCTCTAACACACACACACACACACACACACACACACGCCCACCACAGGCGTGTGTGTGTCTATTACATATCTACCTGTCATAGATGTACCTCTCTTTGATCTATCCGCCATCTGCCAATCCCTCAAGTCATTTAATAGCCTGTATATAAAATAGTAGTTAATGTAATTTCTGATCACGTTACATCAGTGGTTGCTAGGCAACTCCCATTCGAAGATCACCTAAAGAATGCTGCGATTGCAAATTCTTTCCAGGAATGTGTGAGTTTCAGTTGTACCCGTTTTCATGTTTACGTTATCATTTCTATTTGTAAATTTATTTTGTAAGTGTAAGCACTGTGAATGGTATAGTGCATTGCCTTACTGGATTCCAATGTGAATTTTTCTAATGGTTAATGACGCATTTCTCACATATAAAGGCTCTTTGGTAATCAGTTTGAATATTTTTCTGTTATGTCCTCATTCATAATTATTCTTATTAAAATTAAAGGTTTTAATATAGTCAGAAGTTCTTCAGCAGATATGTGATTGGCAAATATTCCTTCTCATACACACTCATACACTTTAGCCCTCTTTTGTACAAGTTCCCCTCTGGCTTTCCTGACTTTCTCTTCTGTATGACTCACTGAGCTCAATTAGAGTTTCTTGTCAAGCTTCAGTGGTGGCTATTCACTGGCGCACATGACTATACTGCTGAAGAAAATGATACTACCTTCCCTGAGAAGCATTAACTGTCAATTGTCGCTCCAGAGAGGGATGTGACCCCGTGGGCCTCTAATGCAGGATGAAATGTCAACGTGCCCAATGTTGTGCAGGAAACCACAGCTGCTGCCATTGTTTTGCTCAACAAATAACTTGAATCTAAATTGGCATTTAGATGTTTACTGTGACAACTCTGCTCTTGGCATTTGGTTCATGAAATATTTACCTAAAATAAAATCACAGACATTTATTGAGATTTTTTACTCTAGAAATTTTCTGGTTTGACTTTTACAAGTTTGTCTTAGTGCAATGCCTGCTCTTCATGCTATGGTACTGTTCCCGAATCGGGCAAGGTGCTGGAGACAGAGACATGGGTCATCCTTGAAACAAGAATGTCAAGAATGCCAACTTTATTGTGTTCCAACGCAGCCCATATAGGGTCTCTCTGACCAAATGTCCATGTGCTAACTCTCAACTGCAAACCCACTAAAATCTACTCCCCTGCCATCAGGAACTTCTCAGGGTCTTGTGCTGAGAGCAGCTGCAAACACAGGGAACAAGTTGTTTGCTCAGAGCAGCTGCAAGCATTGTTTACTCTGGCAGGCAGGGGGTCACAGGAAATTCAGGGTCTGGGAGTCCACAGTTCTCAAGATTGTCTTTAATAAAGTTGGATGTAATTTTATGTATGACAGAAGTTCATCTGTAATATTTGCAAAACCAAATCAAACAAGAATTATAAAGACTACTACTATACATTGAGTTTTCACATTTGAAGTGTAGACAACTCGCTATGTCTGTGTCATTTTTTCTTTTTCCATATTAATTTAATTATTTGCTAGGGAAATTGAATACAGAGTCTAGCGCAGTCAGGCTTCACCACTGAACTATAGTTCCTAGCCTTTCTTCTATGCTTTAATTCAAAGCATTTGCCTCTAAGTGTCTAGGTCAGCCTTAAACTTGTTCTATAGTCCGTGTTGCATGTGGATTATAATCTCTCTGCATCTGACACCAAGTAACTATTATTACAGACCCAGAATTATCTTTATGTTTTATGAGTGATAGGTTTGGTTATTTGTTTAATTTGATTTAGTAGCCCCTGCTTGTGTTTGAAGTTTAGAAATCACAAGGGGGCACTCTTTTACTACTCTACCATGAGAAAGGACAATGATTTCAGAAAATTACTTATTTAATAATTGTACCTGTTATGAAATCTTCATAAATGAGCACTGTAAATACAGCCCTTCTGCTTTCATTGTCCATCCTACAACTCTTCATGCATCACCCTTTCCAAGTTCCTATCTCTTCCATAATTGTTATTACAGATAGATGAATATATGTGCATCTGTCTATGTATACATATATATGTATTCTATATATATGCATACAAAACACATACATGTAACCTATTGAATGCATTTGTTTTGTTCACATGTACGTGTGTTGAAGCCCAACTACTTGGGTTTTGGCAAATGGGTGGGGGGGAGATCATCTCTAGAGAAAAGTGTTTATCCCTTTCTCACGGACATTGAATTCCTATAGCTCTTAATCTAGGGGTGGAACTATTTGGAATTTTTGCTTTCCATGTAGGAATATCAACTTGTTTTGTTATTATCCTCCTATTACTCAGATACCCATATTGTTGTGAGGTCAAGGTGCAGTTCACTGTCATATATTGGAGACACTGTCTCACAGCACACCTCTTATTCTTTTGGCTCTTAGAATCTTTTTGCCTTCTCTTCTATGTTTTTCCCAGGGTCTGGGGTATAGAAGTAACATTGAAGATTTATCAGTAGGGCCTGGGCAACCCACTACTACTTATTCTTTGTATTTTGTTCAGTTTCAAATCTTTGCAATATTCTCAATAAGTTGCAAAAAGAAGTTTATTTGATGAAGAGGTGGAACTACACTTATATGTGGGAATAAAGTTAAATATTTAGAATAGAAGTTTGAAATTATATTAGCTTAGGAGAATAGCAATAGTGTGTTCTTGTCTGGATCTATGACTTCTCCAGCCATGGGTAGTTAACTATCTTTATAAGTCAAGAAATGAATTGTGTTTTATTGGGTAGGCCTTAAATCCAATTAGACAGCTATTGGCTACCCAAAAGACACAACTGCATTTTTTTTTAACTTCTACAGCTATTTTTTCAAATCCAGTACTTGCTTTGGTTTGAAGACTGTATATGTAGGACTATCGTTGCTCTTCTCCTTTGGTTGCTTGTTTGACACCTTCTTCTAATATGAGAGTCAGTATGTTGCTTGCATGTTTCCTGCTGCTCAGTCCCAAAATAACCATACAGAAACTGTATTAATTAAATTACTGTTTGGCCCATTAGTTCTAGTTTCTTATTGACTAGCTCATACATCTTAATTTAACCCATTTATATTAATCTGTGTATCACCACGTGGCTGTTGCTTACCGGCAAGGTTCTGGCATGCCTGTTCCCAGCAGTGGCTACAAAGTTTCTGCTGACTCTGTCTTCATTTGTCCAGCATTTGATTTATTGCATGCTACCTACCTCTATTCTGCCCTGGCCAAGCCTAAGACAGTTTCTTTATTAACCAATGGTATTCACAACATGCAGAGGGGAATCCCATATCAACTCCCCTTTCCTGTTTAAATAAAAAGGAAAATTTTAACTTTAACATAGTGAAATTACACATATAAAAGCAAGAATATCAGTTATCAAGCAAGAATAACAGTTACAATATTTATATCTACTTTATTTTTAATCATAACTAAAAATACTGTAACTGAAACTCTGTTCATTAACTCTATCAAAGATGCCAGAATGATGTAATATTATCTAAGTAAATAGGAAGTCCATTGTAAGCAACTTCCAGAACTCTAGAACTGACAGAGATATCTTGCTGCCTGGACAGTCACCCAACATTCTTCTGTACCATTGGGGGCATCCATCTTCAGGTTACAGGCCCACGGTATCCAGAAGACCTTTCCATGAAGCAGGAAATTTCAAAGATATTTCTGCCTACCTCTATTCTACCCTGTGCAGGCCTAAGACAGTTTCTTTATTAACCAATGGTGTTCACAGCATACAGCACAGAATCCCACATCACCAGTCAACAGAGCAGAAGTTTACGGATCAATTCCAGCTTGTTTCTTCTGAGTCCAAAGTGTGTGGCGTCTTCAGCAACAGGGACTTACTTTAGTTATCAGAAACAATCAAGAGTAGCAGCAATAATCAATATTATTAATTTTCATATTTTATAATTGAGTATAAAATTTAATTATATTTCTCCCTTCCTTCCTCGAAACCTTTCTGTAGATTCTTCTCCATTCTCTTTAAAATTAATAGCCTTTCTCCACTTTTATTGTATGCATATATGTATATGCATATATTCATAAATATAACCATATATATATATATATATATATATGCTTCTTCTTGTATGTATGTTTTCTGGGCTGACAGTTTGTCACTGAACAACCAATTAATGTGCTCTCCACTGGGGAAAGACCACCACTTTTGGACTTTTGGTCTCTTTTATCTGAGTTGCCTATAATTCTCTGAACAGAGTTGAGGCCTCATGGACTTATCTCTGTTCAGTTAGACAAGTTAGACATGTTCACTGATGTCATCCTTGTTCAGATCAAATTAAAAATTATTATTTTGTGAGATTATGGATCTCTAGTAAATCACTAAATGAATGGTTATCATGTCTGGTGATTGAATTTTTTGTCTCTACCAGTGTTTTTGTTCAATATTCTATGACTATTGAAGGGAGCATTATCACCCATGTTATCATTTAATGCAAATATTTTGTCTATAAACACATGCACACATACAGCTCTTAAGAAAATGATGTCATGAAATTTGCAGACAATTGGATAAAACTAGGAAATAGTCTTGCTGATTGTGGTAATCTAAGTCCTGAACTGTAAATATTGTAAGAATTCATCTACATGTAGATATTAGCCGTTAAATAAATAATAATCAAGCAACAACCCCAAAGTTCCAATGATGTCTGGTATAAAGAAAGAGATTAGAGGGGACATGCAATAGATTTCTTGGGAGGGGAAAATAGAATAGATTTTATGGGTAGACTGGTGGAATGGGGGGTAAGAGAACAGAAGGATCAGGTATGGATGGGAGGAAACATGTATTTGAGAAAAGGAATGTGGTAGAGAGAGACAGATAGAATTGAGGAACATTTGCAGGCTGCTATGTCAGCCTATTACAGTGGAAATTTTCTTAAGTATATGAAGGTGATCTTATTTCTATGATTTTATTTTATTTTATTTAAATTTAATTTTACATTCAAATCACAGTTCTCCCTGCCACCCACCTCCCACTCTCACTCGATTCCTCCCCTAGTTTAACCCGATCCACTCCTCTCAAAGAGTAAGGGCTCCCATGGGAAGTCAATAAAGCCAGCCCATTATGTTGAGTGAGGATCAAGCCCCCCTACTCCATTAAGGCTCAGCATGGTATCCCACCATAGGGAATGGGCTCCGACAAGCTAACTCTTTCACCATGGATAGATGTTGGTCCTACTACCAGAGTTCCTTCAGCTAGATCAAGCTACACACATGCAGATAACCTCGTTCATCCCTTGGAGGCTCCACAGCTGTAGGCCTAGAATTCATGAGTTCCCACAAGTTTTGTTCAGCTGTCTCTGATGTTGACCTCTCTTGAGAACATGAGGGAATGGGATGGTGGAATTGGGGGAGGGATAGAGTAGGGGAGCAATGAAAAAGATATCTTGAGACAGAGTCAGTATGGGGTTAGGGAGAAACCTGGTGCTAGGAAAATTCCCAGGATTCCACAAGGGTTACCCCAGCTAAGACTCCTAGCAAGAGTGGAGAGGGTGCATGAACTGGCCTTCCCCTGTAATCAGATAGGTAAGTACCCCAACATAGAGCCTTCATTCAATAATTGATGAAACCAGATGCAGAGATCCACAACCAAGCACCAGGGAAAATTCTGGTTATTCAGTTGAAGAGAGGGAAGACAGAATATATGAGCATAGGAGATCAGGCAAAGGACAGGGTCATTAAGTCAAAATCATAGCCTACATACAGAAAAATATCTTTACCATCCCAACATCAGACAGAGGGCTGATCACCAAAGTATAGAAGGTGATCTTAAAGAACTCTTCAAATTATGAGAGAGACAGAGTCCCAACTGGCCATCTTTCGTCTCCTAATGAAACTTCTAGTACTGGAACTGGGACTAAGTTATATACAACTGAGTTGTTGATCAAAGGGATCCCATGGAAATCCCCCAAACAACCCAGTTGGTTTCCAAATTAATGAATTGCCTTCCACAAATGGACAGCAAGGCCTATTTCTAAACAAAACACCTACATGGCATTGAATATGGAGAAGTTGAGTTCATGCCTACATAGAACTTTCAGCCTCATCTACTGTCTATGTTACAGGAAGGTACTAGTAGACTGACTCCTGAAAAATAATGTTAAACACCAACACAAGCACAAAACCTTTGCTCTAAAATCTGTGTGTGTGAAAAGTATATTAGTACGATGGTAACACAGAGCTTTTGGAAGTAACAAATTAATGTCTGGTTTGACGTAAGACCCACTCCATGAGAAAGAACCCATACCTTACACTGCTTGGGTGGCCAAGAGCCAGAGACCAGCTACCCAGGAGACCTATGGTGAAACCAAATGCTACTAGTCTACAAAACAAAACTAGAAAAAGGAGTCACAATAACATCACTCCAAATAGTATTCTGCAATACTCATAAATCAGTTCTTATTCATGCATCATCAAAAACACTTTGTCCTGCAGCAAATGAGAATGAGAAAGAGACCCATAGCCAGACATTATTCAAAGACAGACGCCTTGGAATACACAGCTCTAAATGAGATTTCTCTATCCAATCCATGACCCCAGAAAACAGGGATCTCCACAGAAAAGAAGGAAAAAAAAAGAGTATAAGAGCCAAAGAGGATAGAGGACACCAGGAGAACAAAACTTTCTAAGTCAATTGAGCCGAGGTCATATAATTTACAGAGACTGAAGCAGCTAGTACAGAACATAGAAAGACATTCACCAGTATTTGTGTTAAAACTTTTAGTATGGTTATTTTTTGGAGACTTTTGAGTGTGTGAACAAATGAGTGTGAGTCTAGCTCCTTTTCTTGGGGCCTCTTTTCCCTCTGTTTGTCTTGTCCATCTTCAATGTAATGGGTTTTTTTTGTTTTGTTTTGTATGCTGTTGTTAAATAAATCAAAATAAATTCATGACTAGGAATTTCTTGGTAAATATCTTCTCATCTGAAGGGTTAAATTGGGTGTGTGTAAAATGTTCTCAAAAAAGTCTCCTAAGGTATAAATCCTTCTAAATGGAATAATCATGCTTAATGCAAGAAATGGACACTAAATTCCTCAATTAAGGGCAAAATATTAATCATTAAAATGAACTATTAATAAAAATAAAAAATGTACCTATAAGGAAAAAAAAACATCTTACAAATCAATCCCAGAGAACTTAGACAACAATGAGGAAACTAAGAGACACATACATGGATCTAATCTACATGGGAAGTAGATAAACACAAGATCTATTGAGTAAATTAGGAACATGGGGACCTTGGGGGAGGGTTGAATGGGAGGGAATAGACAGGGAGGGGAGCAGAGAAAAATGTTGAGCTCAATAAAAATCGATAAAAAATAAATAAAATAAAAAATGTTCCTGCCTTCAAAGAGCTTGCAGTACATGTAAATAATGAGACAGGCAAATAATTACAACAAAAAAATCATTCAAATATAATAAGCCTTTGGAAGCTACAAGAATAAACAATAAAATATTCAAAAAGAAACTTGAGATACTTCTGGGCATTTGATCAAAATATCAAGTTCTTCAATTATATGAGTGTCTTAATAGGAAACAGTGCAAGCTGAGCATTACAAACATTTTTGGGTCAGTTATAGCCATCCATGGGAGACCGAGGTGTGTGAAGAGGTGTTACAGTTCTGTCACCGAGATATAAAGAATGAAGAAGGGAGAGTGTTTGTGGCATGAGGATTGCAATCCCAGCTGTTTCATTTTAACAAATTCAGATGTGCTGAATGGTGCAGTAAGTAGGGGGTAAGAGCACCGACAGTGGTGAAAATGAAGGGAACTTCATCTGTAGATCTAGGGAAAGGAAATTAAGGAAAACTTTTTTGATAGTGTTTCTTTGTTGTGTTGTTTGTTTGTAACTCATCTTTATTGTCCACTTAAATTTCTTAAATTGTAGTAACAAAGGAGAATTACTGTTCTCTGCTTGCTGTATCCCTATCAGAGGAAAAAATATATATCCAGTCTCAACATCTACATTGCAAATAAACTTATCTGAGGAATAAACAGAATTCAACAAAGTTGTGAACCAAAATTCCATGCTAGTTAGCTACTAGACAGAGCTCAGGAGGATGTTAATGTAATCATGGAGATTTTGAAAGATCTTACACTGGAATAGTATTGCAATTTCAATTTAATTACTGAAGATCAGGCCATTCCAAAAAAGTCTGTTGGAAGTTTATCCAATAAAAAGATACACCAATGCAAATGACCTTCTTTTGTTAGGAGCCTATCACTTGCGAGGGGCAGAGATGATGTCAATGTGAAATGACTGTTGGAGACAGAAACAACAGAACGACATAATGAGGTTTAGTGGGCATGCCACACAGCAACATACAGAAGGAACCAGGAAACGTTCCGACAGTTGCTGTATTTTCTTAATAGTATCACATATTGTAAATCTATAAAGTCTAGTTAAGATTTATAAGCCTCCATTTCTTCAGCTGTGAAATGGGTTAACAAAAATAACCTTCTTACTCGTTGCTGGTTTGTTCTTTGGATTAAATCAACAACTTCACAGATTTTGTGAAGGTGTGGAAATATTTTACGGATGCCATTCTGGTCCAGTCTGATAAACTGCCATTGGCAAGAAGAGCTGCTTTCCCAGACCTTGTTCTGAAATTGAAAAGACTAAGAAGAAATATAATACAATAATTTTCTTTGTGAAAACTCACAAAGGCATATCCATTTGTATGAAATATGACTTAGTGGTATTGGTTGTGATTTTAGTGACATCCAGATTCCCATAGCTTTTTATTAGCAGGCATAAATAAAACTGGTTGATTTATCATGCACAAGCAAGTATTATTCTTTCAATATGCAGAGACCACATGAGCCACAGAAACTCAAAAGCAATTCTTTGAGATAAATATTACACTTGATCAAAAAGAGAACCCCACAAAGTTTTAGTATTTGTTTTATTTTATGATTTTTTTGTATTTATTTAATTAAATTCAAAAGTAGGTATAACCCTAACTAGTTCCCAGAAGACAAAGAGTGACTAAATCACAATTCAAGAACCCATTCAGTGCAAAAGGCATGTTCATTTTAATATTCCGGCTAATATGGTTTCTCTGTTCCCTCTGACAAAATCATATTTAAATGAAATAACACTACTCAACTTACATGATCTCTTTTTTTATTCAACGTTATGAAAACAAATATAATTTAATATCTAAATGCATTTTGTAATTTTTTAATAAAGCATTTTACTTTGGTTTGTCATATATAAATACATTTGAACATATGAAGAAAATATTTAGTTGATATATTGGCCCAAATATTTATAATCATTTCTGAATGTGTATATAATATTGCTTTGCTTAATTTCCCATCAGAATTATTTCTTAAATTAAACTATCTAAAAGCCAGTTATTTGTGAGTTTTTTTTTCAGACAGTGTAATATTGGAACAATAAATCTATGACAAAATGCATATCCCATGGTGTAAATCTGATGTTTTGAGATGAACCCAATTTGGAACTAACATTTATTCATTTATTTTATAGTTATTCATTGAATATTTTCTATGTTCTGAGCACTATTCTTAGCATGTGATGCATGTGACTGAAAAGAAACCCTGAACAGTAAATGGAATTAAGGTGTTAGTTGTTAGAGACAAACGTAACAGCCATGCAATATGCTGACTAGCATGTACATCCTTAGAAAGATGTGGACACTGTGACAACATTATACCAGAGTAGGAACTGGCATATCTCTCGTGTTTGTTCGGTTTTCTCTGATGACCTACTTTTGCAAAACTGGCATCATCACCGTTGAGCTCTATATTTATTGTACTATTTTGACGTTCAGCACAGACTGGGAGGTATTTCTATATGCCTGTTCCCAATTTCTATAATAGAAGCGTTATTGTTCTAGCCTAAGTCTGGGTTCCAGACAGCAGTAGACCAAAACAGACTATGCTGTAAACATCTTCATTTGGGGACTCATATCGCTCATGGAAAAACTCTCATGGACAATGAAGAGGGCTTCATGCGTAGAATGCATTTGCTTGTTGTCCTCCAGTTCACAAATGTTAAATGGCTTCCACAGACCCCACAGTTCACTCTGAGAGAATCCACTGCATTTGACTGGCCAGTCCACTGGAAGAGCTTCATAAGTAAAGCTCTTTCTTTAGGGATGTTTGGTTTCTCCAGACATTCTTTGGACTTTCAGAACTCTATAGTTAGGACTAAGTAAGCATATCTAACAATTCTGTACCTAGCATTGTAACCTTTTGTTTTAAAGGTATAAGGAGGGAGAAAAATACGTGGAAGATTAACGCAACCCATGGAATGTGACTGTATCAGAATTTAGATATTTAGACAAGTCACCAATGTAATTATTCAGATAATATGTTTTATTAATACTTATGCCTTAATCTTTGTAAGAAATTAAAAGTAGGTTTATCTATAAAATTTCATTATAAAAACTGACTTGAATAATTGTCAAATGAAAATCATGAAGCTTTTAAATTGAAGATAATAAATATCCTGAAAATAATAATTAAATATGTAATTTAGAAGATAGAGATAATATATAAAGTATCTACAACTTCAAACCATAATTAAGTAAATTGTTATAGTCCTTTTATTCAACTTAATCTAATTATCTCTAAAACTTCTAAACACATGACTTCATCTATGATATTAATTTTAAGTGAGTCAATTCTCTTTCACAGTGAGCTTGTGTCAACTAGTTTAAAATGTTGGAAAGTGTGCAAAATGTTTTTCTTCTTCATTACCTCTAGAGCCAACAATCAGAAATTGAATATATAATAAGAAATATTTCTTTTTCCATTCTTTGTGAAATACAAGAAACTATCCTATAATGGAGAATATTGATGATAGTAACCATTTTCCTTTCTCTATTTTGTAAAATATTTTGATTGATGATTAGAGTTTTTGGCTTTAGTGTGTAAAGATTAACCACCCATCCATATATTTTGCACTTAGAGATATCACAGTCCTCTGTAAAGACATTCAGATAAAACACTTATAAACCAGAAAAATTTGAAATAGAACAAAAACAGGACTTGAGTTAAAATATATCTTGTAACAAAGACAAGAAGAATCTGGTATTACATAAAGAATTGGCAGAAAGTTACAGAGAAAAATCACTTGAACTGGTCAAATAAAAATTATTATCTTACCCAGGAATGATGACACATCTCTAATTCCAGCAATTGAGGGGCAGAGGAGAAATATCTCCATGAGAACAAGATCGACTGATCTACATAGCAAATTCCAGGTTAGCAAAGTCTATAAAATAAAACATAGCTTCAAAAATAAACAAAAAGTAATTACTGTTGCAGGCAGAAGAAAAGAAGGAATGTTTATCATAGCACAGAAGAGATGGAAGAGCTCTGTGAATTCAGACAACATTAATACAGACACAGAAGATGAAATAATAGAGTAAGGGATCAGACAAACATGATGCCAAATGTATGGGCAGATGTGCAGTGTGCATAAGGAGTTTGAACAAGACATGTATGATGATAGGGACCTTTCATTTGTAAAGAAGCAGAAAAAAACCTAACAAGTCACTTGAAGTATTCAAAGAAGAAATGGCATGAAGTCATCTAATTTTTAAATTGTCATTCTGACAACCATAGTGAGACACCATTAAACACCTACTGCATGTCAAAAACTAAAAGGACTAATGACAGGAAAAGATGAGGATAGGGGAGTAACTGGTGTGCTCAAAATTTCTCAATTCGTGGGAGGGTACAATGTACGATCACTTTGAAAAGTCTCTGACAACTTTTTATACTGTTAAATAATAACCAAAGAAATCTAATCAGAATTCAACTCTTAGTTAATTTCCTATGAGAAATATAAATTGTACAAGAATATTCAAATCAACACTATTTATTGTAGATAAAGCTGATAAAATCCAAACACTCAGGGAAAATAGGTTAGGAGAACAAATTATGTCATGTGCACACAATGAAACACTGCTTACCAATGAAACTAGTACATTTGTAGTTCAGTTTCACATATGGCAACATGAATGAATCTCAGAAACTTGCCAAAGAAAAATTCAGACCCCAAAAGGTGTCTAACTACATAAACTGTTCCAGTGGCATTCAAGAATAATGAAATAAATCCATTATTATGTAAGTTTGATCGTGGCTTGCTCTGAGAGAGGGAGATTGACTGGAAGTGGGTGTCAGCAATCTCTGGAGAGCTCAAAGTTTCTTGACTGAAATCATGGCTACATGGATATGCATTAATTAAAATTCACTGAACATTTTATGATCTGTGGATTTCAGTAAATGTTCTTAACTAAGGAACTGCTTCCTGACATGAAAAATAAGCATCTGTTAAAGAATCCTATAGCTGCTTTAGAGAAAGAGAGAGAGATAAAGACTACAGTAGAGAGAAGGATGCCTTATTCTAGGAAAAACTTTGAAAATGAATCAACAATAATAAAGTCAGTTAGATTTCTGGGATATTTCAACGAGAGGATACTGCTCAAAGTGAGATCCCAAAGAAGACATTGGATAATGAATGATTTTTTTAATGTCATTGCTAACAGGAGAAATATTAATAACCCCCCAAAACTGAAAACAAGTGAACAAGAATGCCCAGAAAAATACCGAAGTAGTATAAAAAAGTCTTTGAACTCACAACTAAAAACTAGTCTTAACTACTGATTTTTCAAGACACAGTGACAATGCATGATTGTTTTGAGGAAAGAAAAGTCATTGGTCAGTGTGACATATCAGAATGTTGAGGAAAACACACTCAAATGGAGTCCTCTAATCTTTGACTAGTAATCAAACAAATGCAGAAATTTAAATATACTTAATAAATGGTAGCAATAAAGAGATATTCTTATGTGAAGGAAATACACCTCTCATAAACAATGGCCTTAAGATGAACCAGAGTACTAACACAAACATTCAAAATTATAATATTTTTTATATATATATATATACATATATATATGTGTGTGTGTGTATACATGTATATATGAGAACATATACTCATGACTTTTGGTTGGTAGTGGCTTTTAATATGTGTACTTCATGACAAAATCAATAACTCAAACTTCATTAAAAATATAAGATTCCTATAGTCAGTCACACTTTTGAGAAATTATAGATCAATGAGAGCTTAGTGGATTAAGGTGCATATTGCCAAGCCTGACAATCTAAAGTCAGCTCCAGGATAACAATGACTGAAGGAGAGAAGCATCTCCATTGTTCTCTAACCTCCACAAGTACATTCTTTCATGTGAATGTCAACACACATATACAAACACACGCAGAGTCACACAGACATCACACACATCCATACAGACACGTATTCAACATACACACTTAGAAATACAGTCACACAGACATCATACACATACACAGACACAAAGACACATACACATAGAAAGACACAGACACACATACACACACAGACACGTAGACATGTCATGCACCGACATACATGAAACCACACACCCAGTCACACAGACACATACACATAAACACACACAGACACACACACACAAATATACACAAAGACACTCACAATAAATAGTTGCTACAATAAAATATTTTAGATAAATAAAATAAAGAAAGTAATTAAGAAAATTTTCAGAAAGCTTAACACTGCCTTACTGAAAACTGAGCCATCATACTCCTTGACTGAAAATTGATGTCCATACAAAATCCTCAACCATTTAACATAACTGCTGAAACTTGAACATAAACAAGTAGTTTTTGCAAGAAGAAATAAATGTAAGTGCATCCAGATCATTGGATTACTATGGCATGTTGAAAATAAATGAGACATGAAACCCAAGAAAACATGAAGGATCGTTAAGCTCACATTGCTAAACAAGTATGTGGCAAATTGAGAAAGACTGTATGATTCCAACTGTGCGATATTCTGAAGAGGTGTAACTGTGGTTAGTCAAGGTCAGTCATCCCCAGAGTTAGAAAGGTAAAAGAGAGAAAGGTAGGGGAAGCAGAGGGTATATATGGGCTGTGAACTATCTTGTATAGCATTTTAATGGTGTCATCATACATTTATCAAAAGTCATAGAAGGCAGAGTACTATCAGCAATTCTGATGTAAACCAGAGACTCCAGCTAGTAAGGGTGCACCGGCTTAGCTCACCAGCTAATACAAATGAGTCATCCTCATGGGATAGTTTGGAAGGAATACATTACTTTCTATGAGTTTCCTTTCCATTGCTTTTGTAACTTAAAAACTTCTCCCTCTCAATAAAGTATGTGAAATTTTTCAGGCCCTAAAATAAAAAAAGACAAGACTTGAAATGATACAGATTGTGTAGGAGCATGTTTTTAATTCATGTGGAAAAAGAGAGCAGCAGGGACTGTCAAGATATAATAAGAAATGGAAATCATCTAGGAAATTATCTATATAGAATAAGCAAAAGCTTCACAACTATATCATGAGTCCAAAAAGATGAGAGCATTTAGAAATAAGTCAAGGAGAGCAAAAGAGGGGAATGGATTGGCTAATTAAGAGTGGAGACAAAGCAGATCTCTAGCCAGAGTGCTTTCTGTTTTTTTCTGTTCTGTGGAATGCTGGGGATCACTTAGGAATGCTGATAAACAACGTGAGAACCAGGCACTAGCTTTAAATAAAGTGGTGAGGCTAAGACACTGTCTACTGACTTGAGTGCCGGGAACAGTTTTGGGAAATAAAATTGCAAGTGCATTGTGACCCTTGGAATAGTGTGACCAGAAAGGCTAGCAGTCATTCTAAATATTTCAAGAAAGCTTTATTTCACTGCGTTTAATGGGGTTGTCTTGGGATTTTTATGACATTTTGTTATTGTTCTTATAGTATATGTGATAGGTAATAGAGTTCTAGAATGTCCAAAGTGGGTTTGATACTTAATCAAAATAAAAGACTCTTTGCCACAGCATGTTTAGCAAGAAGTGGTTGGCCTTTGAAGTGGTTAATAAAACTTTCTAGTGGAAGTTACAATGAATCCTTTGGAGAGACAGCAATATTCTCACAGATCTCTAATTCATGATGTATTACTGTGTCTAAGAAGAAATATTCTGAAGGTTCCATATTCAGTTTTAAAATGACACATTGGTCACATAAAGGTACATAAAAGCTATTTTCTAAAACAATCATATTGAACAGAAATTCCAACTAACATTTAGATCATTTGAAAAGTGGATCACATTGCATTGTCTGGCATTTTTACATTGTTCTCCGAACTTTTCTTATCACAGTTCAAACAATTCTATCATACCAGGGATGAATGACTGAGTAAAAGGATAAATGAAGGAAGTGTATAATCTCTTAACAACACAAAGAAATTATGAGTTTTTCTAATACGCTTTTGAAATTTTATTTAGTTATTATTTTTGTTATCTGCATATTATGTATGTATGTGAGTATGTATATCCACATGATGCAGCATGAATAAGGATAACTTAAAAGAGTTTTTCAATTTTTACCATTTTGGTTCAGGGGATCAAACCTAGTTTTTCAGGTTTGTCAGCAAGAGCCTTAACCTACTGAATAATCTCATTGACCCCTAATATGCTTCTGATTGTTTCAAAACATGTCTTAGTTTTGTGTCTGTGGTCTGAAATGGTATATTTCAGATTATATGTATATATACATATATATATATGTGTATATATATATATATGACAGAAATATATTCTATCTACTTTTATTCATATGCATAGGTTTGTGCGAAAAAGTTAGTTTGTGCTGTGTGCATGTGCGTGTGTGTGTGTGCAGGTGCACAGTGCTATGTACCAACAGAGGACACAAGTGTTATGTCCCCAGGAGCTTGAGTTACGTCACTTTTATTGGGAACTGAGCTCCTATCCTCTGTCTGATCAACATGTGTCCTTAACCTTCAACAACTCTTCAGTCCTGAGTTTTGTCCTTTGATGGTAAAGATTAAAGATTGACTATTTTGTTTCTAGCAAATAAACATATATCTGATATTATTTCTTCAATTATTATTTGGATACATTAGAAAAGTCTCATAAGACGACCTTGGGAGTCACTAAATTTTCCATAATGGTAAGATATGAAATGGTAGAGTGAAGTGCCTGCCAGAGACTCCAAGTCAATACAGTTACATTGGCATATGAAATTAGAATGCATTGGCACAGAGTGACTATTAGTAACAGTACCAATGTGAACATCTGTAATTTTAGCTGGGACAAGTAATAAACAGGAAACAAAGCAAAGTAGTTATGATAATGCAGTAACACTTACTAGAACATAATGTAAAGCATGTAATAGGTTGAATTAACTAAGTTATAGCCATTCACTATTATATTAAACAGTCATGAAAATGATACATTTATGACTATGAGGACATAAAAGAAATGAATAATATGGTTCAGTAGTTAAAGTGTTTGCTGGGCAAGTATGAGAATCGGTTTCTGATTCCCAAGAACCCAAACACACTGTAGAGATCAAGGCAGGATACCTGGATTCTAATCTTGAAAGGCAGATACCAGACCTGGACACAAGCTCACTACTGGAACTACACACATTGGAGAACAGTTGGTTTAATTAAGATGACTTACCTCCAAAGACTAGGAGGAATGATATACATCAAGACTCTCTGCCTCAACCTCAGGCTTCTACATACCTACACATGTGAACACAAATGCACAAATGCCCATGCCATGCACAAATACACAAAAGGAGAAAACAAAAGGCAGAAGTAAACATTGTGGGTGAACTAAGGGATCCAGTTCCCCTGTCCTGTGGGCAAATGGCTTATCTATGTAATAAGATAAAATGTGATTCTTACATCTTTTTCAGCAGTCGCACAGAATGCACTTGGCTTCCCAGGCCTTGACTTTATGCTAGCATTTAAGCTCAATTCAAATATCAGAAGATAAGTTTTTCCACTACTGGAAACTATATTGTGATCTTTACCTGTTTTATGCATCAACTAGGTTTGACAATAATAAGAAAGTACTTATTATGAATAATTGGTTCTGAAAGGTCTTTTCAATAAAATTCATTGCAAATTGATGTCACAGAATGTTATGTGTGAAAGGACCTTTAGAAGTTATCTCATTCCACCTATTATTTCATAGATAAGGAAAAATGAGAAATTGAACTGTTAACTTATTTGGCAATTCAAGTGGATGGTACAATTTTAGTTAAACTTAATACAAAAATTATTTGAAACTGGAGATGGTAATACACACCTGTATTTCCAGCATCTATCTGGCACAAGCAAGAGAATCAATTCGATTGTCAGCTACATGGCAATCTACTGTGTTTAACCTTAGCCTGTTCTATGAGAAAAGGAATCCTAAAAAACGCAGGAAAAAAAAGAGATTAAATTTTAAGCAATTCAAAGCTCAGTCTTACTTTACCAAGAAGTCAAAAAAGTTGTCATTTCTTTTTCATAGAAAACTGACAAATTGTAGTTGTATAAATGAACTTGATATAATTTCAATATTATGAGTACAATTTAGAATAATTCAATCACATAATTAATAAATGCTTTACTTCAAAGACTTTAACAATGAATTCTATTTGTGAAAAGTGCTTGAAATATATGTTTACAAATTGAAATGTACAAACTTTATTAATTATGATCCCCTTGCCTTGAGAATATGCAATTTGTCCATTTCTTTTCCCGTTCCAGCTGCTGAGCACCGCCACTCTTTTCTGGTCTTTAGAAGACTGATCCTATCAGACTGCACAATCAAATTCAAACACAGAGGCCAGAAATGTGAGCCAGTGATAGAGTATTTATGTAGAATGTTTAAGCCTCACAACCAAAAAAAAAAATTCACTATGCAGTATTTTTACACATAAATGATAAAACTCTTTGCCAATACCTTGTGGTGTTAAGTATCTTCCTTTGTAAATTTACATTTATTTACATTAAAGGCAAAGTTTTATGTAATATGCATTTTTCTTGAATAGTTTATCTCATCAAAATTTCTTAATCTAATTTATTTATTAATTCTTATTTTTCTAAATTAATATTTGTGGTTGTATAGTTTAATTTATATGAATTTCTTTTATTTTAATATTATTTTTGTTATTTACTGAGATAAATGTTTATTTATATCATTGCAAAACTATATAGTACTCAAATGTATACATTTATAATCATGGATTTTTTTAATTCCTTGTAATGCTTCTCCAATCTCTCATCTCCCAGTCAATAGAAAAATTCTCCTGTAATCGCTACCTATTCTCCATTCTCCACAGCTGCATAAAATTGCAATAATTAACTGTTTATGAGATACGTTGTTCCAAACTGAATGCCAACTTTTGATCCTGACATATGTTTCTTTTCTGTGTGCAGTGGACAGAATAGAGAGTTCACAAGCAAGCCCAAATATACACTGTAATTATTTTTTTCAGAATAATACATACTGGACAAAAGATAGTCCCATCATCAAATAATCCTTGGAAAATTTTGTGTACACTTATAAAAAATAAACTAAATTAAAACAAGCCTACCCCTTAAACCACACACAAAAATTAACTCTAAATTGCCTTAAATATGACTTAAAATGCTATCATTCTACAACTCATAAAAGTGAAGGTAAATATTCTTTACAATGTCATAACCAAAACAATGAGAAAAATGATGCCATGGTTATAACATTAGAAACGCGGGCAATAAAAGTGAGGGTGGGCAAGTGAGACATCATCAAAGTGAAAACACCAGCACAGCAGTAGGTTTCCTTCTTTGACACGACTTTCCAATTATTTCACTAGACTTTGTGCAGATTCCCAGCTTTACTGATGTCATCCAGATGTCAAAGTAGGATGAGATTTCTGTAATAGGGACTCATACAGATCTGAAATATAGGAACGTTGTAGTCAATGAAATAAAGTAACTGAAAACTGTAGTATGGCTGTGTCCTTTGCCGCAAGGGTAATTGCATGGCTCTCTTAACCTCTGATTATAGTTATATGCAAAGGTGTGAAAGAACTTTTCTTTTGTGTCTTCTCAGATGGCCTAAATGGGCAACCAAAATTCTTAAGTAAAGAACACAAAAGAAAAAATTGAAATGAATGACAAGTATATTTAGGTTTTAAAGGTGGCTGTGAGGATGATGAAACAAAGAATATGAAAGAAAAGAAACTCAGAGAATGAAGATTTTTTTTTTGAGACAGAGATGGCCAGAAGCATAAAGGCTAGTTAATTGGCTTATTACCTGTGAAAAGATAGCAGCAGTGATAATCCTTGATGTGATGTGGGAGTCCCCTCTGTGTGTTGCTTGTATTGGTTAATGAATAAAGAAAGTGCCTTGGTCTGATAAGGCAGTGCTTAGGTAAGTAGACAAGACAGTACTGAATTCTGGGAGGAAGAAATCAGAGTTAGAGATATGCCACAGATCTGCCAGAGACAGACGCTGTGAATTTTGTCCAGTAAGCTACTGCCATATGGCAATACACAGATTAATAGAAATGGGTTAAATTAAGATGTAAGAATTAGCCAATAAGTAACTAGAGATAATGGGCCAGTGATTTAATTAATACAGTTTCTGTGTGGTTATTTTGGGGCTTAGCTAGCCGGGAAGCTGGGACAAACAAGCAGCCTCTCCCTACAACAATTGGTGCTTCAACGTGGTTGACTATGTCCACGTAAAGACTGAGAAAGTTTAAAGAGAAATTCTACACACAAAAAAATACAGAGTTTAACACAGATTTTTGCTGTTTGCTGGCAACGTGCCACAGCACCTTTAAGAGAGATTTTCCTGACTCAGCTTCAGCTGCAGAAAAAAACAAAGCCATGTCATTTTGAAATGCAGGATTTCTGGGCTATGTAGCTAGCGGGATCTCTGACTCTTGCGCGATACAGTGTATTTGAATGGGGTTTGTGTGCAAAGTGCTATAGCTTGCTTGTTGGTGGCATGGACCAGCTGTGTGCCTAGACATGGGGAGGTGCACATAGCTCAGAGGCGCCAGCAGCTCCACCATACTGGACTGGACAGGGCATGCAGGCACTGTCATATTACCCCTAGCAATGATAACAATGATGTTTTTGAGTTTTAAGAAGCACTTAGCATTGTGAGAAATGTTCCTGGACAGTAAAGAATTAGAGATTCACAATAGGACAGATTCAGACATAAACGACCTCTAAATGGGTCACAGTGTTGGATAAATGTACATAGGGTTGGAAGAAACAAACAAAGTATAGAGAGTCATAAAATAAAGTTAATGCTTTTTGTTTTTAAAAACAGGCAAAGTCATTAAATAGACAGAATAAAAGGAGTAAAGAAAAATAAACCATGTAAAAACGGATAATTCACAGAGAGTCAGGATTATGTATATTGTGTTTTCTTTGAATTTTATGACTGTGAAGGAACTAAGTACAGAGAGACATTTCATTATATGGGCTGCTAAGCTAAACTAGCATGTATATGATAAACATATCTTGACTTCAGAATTTGGGTCAAAGTATAAGTTGCTTTGGAAACGAGGTTTTTCTTTAGTTTCCACAGAGGATGAGAACCTGTGAATTGCCTCTAGGCTGGTGTGGTTTAATAGACCACATTCCCCTTAAAGGTTGCTTTGAACACCTTTAAAACATTACTTTGCCCAACTGCTGACTGAGATGAACCTAGAACACAGGATACAGAATGAAAGACTTGATTAACAGTACCTCCCGAACAACAGGCAGCAGTATGGAAAAAAAACTTTGCCCATATTCCCAAATATTGTTTATAATTTTTTTACATTTAAAGGGGGATATGGTATAGATATGAATAATATGCAGTGGTATGAATCTTGGTTTATTGATACAATTTTGTTATATGTATATATATTTCTGATCTTTATTAAGGTACTGTGATTGTGTAGTTCATTTAAAAATGTAATATATAGTTAAGAAATATAAGTTAACAGATAATCATCTATAATAGTCAAGTTTGTCATCATGTTAATTATTCTAGATATGTAGAGATATATTTCAGTCAGCTATTTTTCAAATCTTTCAGAGACCTTCAGAATATGGCATTTAAATGTTTTAATAACTTATAACTTTTCTTAACGGTGAGCCATGTCTGCTCCAGGGAGCACCAATTGGTCAAGAAACTGCTCTTGCCTGGACTGCTTCACTGACATACAGTACCCACAGAGAGTTGACTGCTGAACTTGCCTAAAGGTGAGATGGTCCTTTGGGGTTCCTATTTCATGAAAGAGTAAGTGAGACAATCTGCAGGTAACAGAAGAAAGTAACTGAACTGTCTTTGAAATTTCCTGCTTCATGGAAAAGACTGTGGGATACCATGGGCCTGTAAGCTGAAGATGGATGCCTCAATGATACGGAAGAACTTTGGGTGACTGTCCAGGCAGCGAGATGTCTGTGGCAATTCTAGAATTTTGGAAGTTGTTTATAATGTGCTTCCTGTTTACTTAGGTAATATATCCTTCTGGAGTCTTTGATGGAGTTGAATAATTTATAGTAATAGTTACAGTTTTCTACAGTTATGATAAAAGATAATGTCAATAGAAATATTGTAAATGTAATTCTTGCTTGATACCTGTTATATTTAATTTTACTATGTTAAAGTTAAAACCTTTTTATTTAAATGGAAAAAGGGAGGTGACGTGAGATTCCCCTCTGTGTGTTGCTTGTATTGGTTAATGAATAAAGAAACGACCTTGGCCTGATAGGGCAGAACTTATGTATGTGGAGAGGACACTGAATTCTGGGAGGAAGAAAGCAGAATCAGAGATACGTCATGGATCCGCCAGAGACAAATGTTAGGAATTTTATCTGGTAAGCCACTGCCACATGATTAATAGAAACGGGTTAAATTAAAATGTAAGAATAAGCCAATAAGAAACCAGATCTAATGGACCAAGCTGTGATTTAATTAATAAAGTTTCTGTGTGGTTATTTTGGGGCTAAGCTAGATGACCAGGACAAATAAGCAGCCCCTCTTTGCCACATTGATGGACCATTGCTATTAACTAGTAACTATCATGCTTGCCTTTTACAACTCAAAATATTGCTTTAGTTGTTAGGTTACTTACCCATCTTTGCATATTACGTTTGTTGATGGCACATGTTTCTGTGTTTGCTGATTGCTAGGACAGGAGTAGTCATGCACATGTCACTGAATAGGATGAAGCATTGCTTAGAAAACTCACAAACAGAATGGATAAAAATATTTGGCTTGTTTTGAAGGTATAAATAATTTATAAGCAAAGCACCAAGTCATACTGATATCAGAGGGATAATTAGTTATGAACATATGACAAAACTTCCCTCTTTGATTTTCCATGAATCTTTTTTTCATATTTCAGTTTCGATCTTTAGAATCATTCCATTCTTTGACAGTATTTGTATGAAGTTTGTGCTTTATCCCTCAGTCAAAAGTCATCATCCTTTCATGGATGAGTTGGTGTGTCATAACTGAGTAGATTTAAGCTTCTTATATGGTTTTAGTTTGATATGTTTTATGTTTAAAGTCTCCTTAATTATCCATTTTATTTCTTCCTTTACATATATAATCTTTGTTCTTTCCATAATTTATAACAAAGTGATTTTTTTGTGATTGCTATTATAACATTAAAAACATAGATAAACCATCAATTCTTAGTGGGCAACTAGCAGACCAGGTTTCAATTCCCAAATAGGATGGGAACAGGCATATATTGACTCCCTCAATGTGCTCAGCCACACACAAAAGACAAGGATTCTAAAGTTCAGTCAATTTCTCCAATTTCAATACATTTGCAACAATTACAAGAGAAATGATCATTGTGGGCACTCTGGGCTGGAAATACCTTAATAACTTTAAAATATTTACCTAAGTGACTAGATATATGGCTTTGCAGTTTAGAACATTTGCTGTTCTTGTAGAGGACATAGGCTTGATTCCCAGCACCAAGGTGTCACACAATGTATTTAACTCTATTTTCAGGGTATCAAACACCTACTTTAGACCTCTATGGACATGAAACACAAACCTTTTGCATATACATACATGCTAGTAAATATTCAGGCACATATAACTATATCAACAGTATAAATGTAAATAAACAGTAAAGTTTTTAAAATATTATACATAATCCTGTTGCACAAACCCACAAAATGGTTATTTGAGTATGATTTGAAAGATTATTATACAGAAATAGCCTCATGAGTCAACATTGATAACAGTACTAATTTTGCTTGAAAGCTTCTCCATCCATAAACATTAAATAAGTATATGTAATATAAATGTGACCAGTATTATCAATGTTATGAAAATATGATTGTTTTTCTAATTCAAAGGCATGAAAGTCTGAAGTTCTCCAAAATTCATACTCAATTCTTCTAATATGAAACTACCAGTTATTCAAGTCAGTCACATTAAACCCTTGACAATGTGCCATGTTCTGGGTATTATTGACTTACAGTGAACAGGTATGTATCACTCTAGAGATAATTCTAAATTTTTATCTATATAGCTATATCTTCCCAAATTCATTTATCTCCACAAATATCCTGTCTATCTTCTGTCTGCTTATCTATAGCTTTTAAAAATAACTGGTCATTGTTTTTATATTGAATTTATCCCTTAGCTGTTTTTCTTTTAGTTTAGATTGATTTAGTACATTTTTTTTTCTGTAATGAAATTTGGGAACTCAAAATACCTTTGGTGCTTGAACCAATATTTAGAAGCAGGCTGAGGATACCAGTATGGCAGAGCAAGTATTGTTGTGTGACACTTGAAAAATGCTATTTAAAGGAAATCCAGACAAAAGAGAGAGGTAAAGTGATAGATGAATAGTGTACTTGAAACATAAATATGCTAAGTAGATGCCTAAACAGGTTTCAAATTATGTAGATCCATATTATACAGGATACAAAATACTTTATTTGATGCTGTCTATTCATACAACTCAGCATTTTTCCTATAGTTATTTCTTATGTTAAATATTTTTTTCATTTACTACCTGACCTTATGAAAAAGCTGAAATTCAACAACCCATTATGCTGAATATAATCTCTGTGGTAGTTGAATGTAATTGCCCCACATAAAGTCACTTACTAGCACTATTGGTAGGTGTGGCCTTTATGGAGTAAATGTGGCCTTGTTGAAGGAATTCTGTCGCTCTTGGGTTGGACTTCAAAGTCTCATACATGCTCAAGCTATAACCACTGTCACAGTCTACTTCCTGTTGCCTGTATATCAAAATGTAGTAGCTCCTTCTCCAGCACCATGCCAGCCTGCATACCAACATGCCCCCATCATGATGATAATATACTAATCCTCAGAAACTGTTAGTTACCACCCCAATTAAATGGTTTCCTTTATAAGAGTTTTAGTGTAAACAGAGACTGCTCATTCATTCACAGCTTTCAGACCTGAGCAATCACACAGAAACTATATTAATTACAAGAGTGTTTGGCAAATGTCTGAGGCACATTTCTAACTAGCTCTTTTAATCCATTTCTATTACTCCGTGTATCATCATGAGACTGTGGCCTACCAGCAAGGCTCTGGTGGTGTCTTTGTCCTTCAGCAGTTGCATGGCATTCCTTGTTGTTAACTTTACCTCGTTTGTTTTCAGATTTCTTTTTGTCTTCACCTTTCTTTTCTAGAGTTATCTATAATGAACACGAGTGAAAGATAAACATCCAGGCCTATTATTAGATTGAGACCTAGAACAGAATGACAAGTGGTTAAAGTGAAAACTATATATGATGTAAATGATAAGGGAAACTTTTACATTCAATTCAATCTAATATCAAATCTAATATCGAGTCATAGATTTGCTCTGATACTATGTGGTCATCTACTTTTTTCAAGATATACTAATATACTAATATCATTTAACAACCTTCTCCAAACTCCCAAAATACATGATAGAGTAGACATATTAGAAGTAAATAAAGTTTTAAAATGATGTTTTCTAGTTTCCTTTCCTGTTGCTGTAATACGATACTCTGATAAGGGAATCTAAAGAGAAAAGGATGTATTTTAATCCACAGTACAAGGAGACCATGTAGAAGTCAATGCTGCAGGGACTTCAAGCAGCATCTCACCCACAACTAGAAACAGGAAAAGGTGAATGTAAATATAAAGCTGTTTATTTCATCTTCTCCGTTTAGTGGCCCCACATCACTTTGCTTCACAAAATGATGTCACATATAGTAGACAAGTCTTCACACATCAGGTAAAACGATCAAGATAGTCTTGGACAAGCATGGTTGTCAGTCTCATTCCCAGGGAATTCTAGATTCTGTCAAGTTGACAACTAATAATAACCATCACGTCTCCACCCCCTGTGAACAGTAGTAAACATACTACTTCTCCACTTCACAGCTGTAATCTTCCACCCATGTCCTCATGACTTACAAATATATTATAATACATTAAGAACAATTTTAAAAGTCGCTGTACTCTTCAAGAATTCCAACACTTGAAAAGTTCAACATCTCAAAACTGTAATATGTATGTGGAAACTGGAATATATATGTATATACATGTATTCTCTCTGGTCTCCATAATGTCAAGTATCAGAGAGTCTATTCAGCCTATGTTTTCTTCCTTTGAATTAATTTAGAGGTTCACAGGATAGAGACTACGAGAAGCAGACATGAGCCCTCAGGATACCATTCTATTGTTCCAGTGAAGCACCTGAGTGTTATTTTCTGCTGTAATTATTTTACCAATAACAGCTGTTTCACAGCATCATCTTGAGTGATTTCCTGTCTTGATTTTTTTAACCAAATCAGTTAATTTATATATAAATTAAACTTAATTAAGGTCCTCAAGATGTAAGCTAAATGAAGCCAGGTTTTGGCCAAAATTTCTCATAGATCACCACAAACTCAGTTCTTGAGAGAATCTTTACTCCCCTCTGAACTTAACCTCATGAGCAAGGAGTCTAATATCTACATACCTCTCTGTATTCTTATCTTACAAGTGCATAACAGAGTAACCTAGTAAGGTCTGCCTACAAAAACCAATGTATTATTAACACTAAAGTTTTAAATTGTTCTATATTACTTACAGAAAATATTTCAGCCCCACCCCCAAAAAATAAAAACTGCATGATCAGGTTTATTACAGTGACTCCACTCTTGGTAACAGTTTTTCTCTCAGTTTCCTGATAAAAGAATATTATAGCAAGATCAATTTAATAGAGAAAAGGTTGAAATTTAGCCTATCATAACAGACCGTTTAAGTCAATAGAACTTCTGACTATTCTTCAGTGGCATCCAAAATGAGGACACAAAGGATGAATGCACACATGTTTCTGTTTATCATGCTTTTATACAGTTCAGGACCCCTTGAGAGAAAATTGTGTCAATCACAGTGTATGGGGTTTTCCCCACCTAATTAAAGAATCAAGATAATCTCCCACAGTCTCTGTTCCCAGATTCTCAGACACCATCTAATTCTACATTCTTTCTACTTGTCAATTAACCTTATCAGAGAATGCACAGAGAACTAAGCAGAGAATAGCAGATACTAGGTCAAGTGCTAGGCAATCAAGGAAGACTTCCCAGAGTATATTTTATTTAAGTTGAATAGACATACCTCTTTTTTATATGTGATTTTAAAAACCTGTAATCTTTACTCATTGATTAAAGCTGCTATTCATTAAATCATGATTTAAAAATCAGAATGATTTAGAAGTTCTTCATAGATACAAATAACAGTTTATGTAAAGGATAAATATGGGATTATCTACTATACTTTTCTCTCTCTAACTATATGCTTCTATGTTTACCTTTCTCAACAACATTAAGAATTTTCTTTTCTTTTTCAGTCCAAATGGAAACTTCAATAGAAAGGACCTAACCCGTCTCTAAGTCTGAGTTCAAGGATTCTGACTACAGTCAGAGAAAATTACATGAATTAATATAGCAACACTGCAAAATTCTCCAAAGTTATGATGATACTAAAACTTCAGTTTACACACACACACACACACACACACACACACACACACACACACTCCACAAAACAATAGTTATCAAACAAGGTAGACTACATATTTATTACTGTCTATTTATAGCTTTAAAACTGGGTGAGTGAAGACAATATTAGGTGTTTATTAGCATTCACTCTGTGTGAGGGTCAGTAATACAGGAATAGTTTGCTACCTGATTTAAATTCATTAACAGAACCTTATGGCCCATGCCATTGAGTCAAGATCTTAGACTGAACAAAGTCGCACAAAAACTTAAGGAGCATCAAGGAATTAGTTTTCCATGGGCCTTACTCATGTAACTAAAGAGTCAGTACTCACTTTGAGTGAGGGAGCCTCAGTATTTTCAATGTCTCATTAATGTTCCTACAACAAACCATTGCAAATAACCAATTATGAGGTAAGAGTGGCTGGGCAAGAGACAGAGAGAAGAAAGAGAGAGAAAGACAAGAGAGCAGATAAATGAGATGGATAGATAAATAGATAGATAGGATAAACAGATATAGATAAATCATAAAATAGATATAAATAGAAGATTGACAAATGACAGATGATGATTGATAGATAATTGGTAGAATAATGAAAGATGATGATGATAGATGGTTGGTAGGTAGTAGAGATCGGTATGTTTTTTTCAATTAATCTCAGAAGTCTCAATGCATTATTTCTGTCAATATCAATTTGTGAATTTAAGTCATTACACACAGCTAAAGTATTTGCAGCCATATTTGAAGCATCAAGTTTTATAACTTTCTGTCTTTATAGTTGAAATCAGGTCACAGTACATTGGAGAGGGAAACATAAACTAGTCCTACCAAGGCATGGTGCTTCTAAACTTAAGTAAGAACCAGCATGGCAAGAAGGTTCAATAGTGGCCTGCATATTTTAACAGTAACCAATAATAATCTAACTTAACTTAAGTCTCACCCAGTAGGGGGAAAATCATGCCTATTGTTAGAAACTTACCCAGCTCTTCCAGGTTTTTGAGCTCCTATATCTTAAAGGATAATCGTCTACTGTTACTTTATTATACCAGCATAATTTTTAGCTAAATTTTAAGTAAATATACTAATACTCCAAGATAAGTGTGTCTCTTAACCCTCATCACCATTACAAAGCACCACAACTGGTCAAGATACAAAGAACTGATCAGGGGTACCATAGACCCATGAAACACATGGATATAGTTATGATGATATACAACATGACTCCTATAGCTAATCTTGGGGAATATTGTGGAAATGAAGAAGAAATTCCAAGGTTTGGGAAGTTTGATGTGAGATATTGTCTCCTAGAAATCACAAGAAATCTACATTCATGATATAGCCACATACAGCTGCCTATACAAGACCTGAAAATGATAACACCAATAAACATGGTAATGTTGAAGAGGAAATCTCATGGGACCTCACTCTTAGACCAAGAACCACAGGCAAATAAAAATGTCAAAAGAATAGATTTGGTCATTCTCAGGAAGATCCCCTAACTGAATTCTCAACTCCAAAGGACTCATTAGGTTTTATTTATATATCTATACATTTATACATATATGTGTTGATAATTTTTATCCATAAATTTGAGATAGCTTGGGGACACAAAGAAGATAATAAGGAAAAGGAAATGCAATTGTATTTTAATTTAAAAACTACTAAACAAAACAAAAATAGTGTTAATATTTCTCTTTCTAGAGAAAACAACAGAACATGTTTTCTGCAACAGCAACACTATGAAAACCAAACTTTCACATGTAAACTATAACCCCATTATCAGAGGTTGAATATGAAGTTTAGCTTCTTTCTTTCTGTATTTAAAATTTGAGCAAGGCAGTCGCAGTATTATTAATATATATTATAAGATAAGTATGTCCATGTCAACCAAAACACGCCACACAATAAGTCATAAAAACAAATTTTAGTAAACTTAAATAGTTTGATTTATACATTTAAAAATATATGTATATATGTATGCTTGCACATATATACATGTATATACACATACAAATATAAGAGCAATTAATGAAAAGAGGCTTTGATTGTGAAAGAGAACAAAGAGGAGTTTGTTATAGTGCTTGGAGAGAGGAAAAAGAAAGGGAAATAATATAATTATAATCTCAAAAATAAACGAAATAATTAGTATTAAAGACAAATCAGCAATCTATGAGGGACTGAAATGATGCCGAATCTATCCTTGACCATATTAGAGAATGACTAGTTCATATGGAATCAAAATATAAATTAGCATAAGAAAAATAACACAAGAAACCACAAGTGTTTGGAAATTAACTAATATATCTGAATACTCTGCAAGTCAAAGAAGTGTCAAAGAAAATTAAATGTACAGACCTGAATAAAACTGAGTATAAATTTATCCAAAGTTTGTGAAGAAGTGGACATTTATGACATGTATTCTTATTATGAAAGAAAGATATTCCGAAGAAATAATCTAATTTCTGCTATATCTCAATGTATAACCTTAAACAAGAAAACAATAAAAAAAATCTCACTGGAAAAAGGAAATATGTTAATAAAGAGAGAAAATAAGTAAACATATATATGTATATATATATATATATATATATATATATATATATATATATACAATGAAACAGAACTGATCATCAAAGAACAATAAAAGGAAATGAGTACGATGAATAGATCTCTAGCAAGACAGGCTGGCATAGGGGAAGGAGGCACATATCATATATGTTGGTCACAGAATAGGAACTTTTGCTCTGAACTTGCAGTCATTACAGTTAGCATCTATAGTCCTCTCATCACTGAAACAAAGCTCAAAGTTCCTGTCCTTTTGGAAAGTGTTCCTCTCTTTACAAAGAAAAAAAATCATAAGGTTTCTGTACCTGCTTTCACTGGAGCCTGGAGTTATCACTTCCTGCTTATGCTTATTTCCTTGTTACGTAAGAAAGTCATACAATTAAATTCAAGAAATGATGCTTCCAGGGTGGAGCACCATCTCCACTTTCACATACGCACACCTGCCTCCATGATTTGTAATAAATGGGTTTAGGGAAAGAATGCATTTTAAAATCTGTGAGATTTGTAACCTGTGATTTTTGATTAAGGTTATAAAATACCTGCTTTTGCTGGTTTGAAGCTTTGTGTTTGGAATCCCATTGATGAATCTCAAGGTTGAGAAACTCAAAGATATTTCTACTCTTTGAGGCCACAAATGTGTCCAAACACATAATTAACGTTATATTTGAATGCCTTCTTGCTTCAGAATAATGCCACATAATTTCTAGTTTCACAATTAAATTAAATTATTAATGCATGTGTCCCCATCAAAAGAAAAATCTGAACCCTCATTAGAATGGACCCATTTCCTATTGTTCGTAGTTGTTTCAAACTTGTTCCACAACTTTTATCGAACAATCAGCAACTATTATCATTAATCAATTTGCTTTTTATGGTTTCACACATGCATGTAATGCTGACTAACAATTTTTTTTTCTTTTTGCATTTTTGAGACAGGTTTTTCTGTGTAACAGCCTTATCTATGCTAGAACTGGCTTTGTAGACCAGACTGGCTTGGAACTCACAGGAATCTGACTACCTCTGTCTCTAGAGTGTTGGGTTAATAAACAGCCACTGCCAGACTTACTGAAACTTCTCAGTCCCCCTCCAATTTCCCTACCCCTGACTAACCCCCTTTCACCCACAAAGTCTCTTTCTCATATTTATGTCTGTTCATTTTGTTTTGTGAATCACTGTGTCTAGCCAGGTCCTACTTTGCCCATGTGGTTATGCTTTTGAGTCATAATCCTGATGGGTTTCACAGTGTATACAAAACAGAAATTTTGCCCCACCCCCAAAAGTATCACTTGCTAGCAGTTTAGTGGGAAGTGATATGGCCCTATGAATTCTTCGCTTTTCTATGACTGTTGACAGGGTTAGTCTTGTGTGGGCCCAAGGTTAGTAACCACAGCTATTAGGAGTTCTGGATTGTTAGTTGTCTTAAGAATGGCATGTTGAACATCTTTACCTTATCCTTGGCACATACTTCTATTATCCTCTTCAGCAATGTTCCCAGAGTGTTTGTGGTGGAAATGTTTTTTTTTTTTTTTAAGGTATAAGCTCTCAACTTTCACTTACTCTCAACAACCTAAATAACCATCAATCTCTGAATTCACAGTTATTCATATCAATGAGTGGCTTCACTGATTGAGACAGATACTGTCCTCCTGCCTCATGGATACAAGCATAATGTCATAGAAGGAATTTAATTCTTTCCAATTGAGTTAAACAATAGTGTTTCTCCACTGGGACCTACAATCTCCTGATGTTAAATGAGCTCACAGTACCAAGAATGGGTTCCTTCTCACAAAGTAGGGCTCAAATCCTATTACACTGTAAGAAAATCAGAAAAAGACACAAACAAAAATAAAATTATAACCAATTTCCCTGATTAACATAGATGCAAAATTCTCAATGAAATACTGTATACCATATTCAAGATCAAACCAAAAAGAGTATTCATCATATAAGAGTTGGCATTATTCCAGAGTTGCAGGATGGTTCAACATGAGTAAATCAATACATGCAATATACAAAGACAGAAAATAAATGGTTATCTCAATATGTGCAGAAAAATCTACTGAATAAATCCAATATTCATTCCTGATAAATGTAATGAAGAAGCTAGGGATAGAGGGAATACATTTTAACAAAACAAAGGCTATTTAGTAGAAACCAGTATTCAACCTCAGGCGAATGGATAAATCTTTATATAATACCACTAAGATCACAAAAAAAGAAAAATGTGTCCACTGCCTCATTTACTAGAGATAAGAGAGGTAAACAAAAGAAAGACACACATAGGAAATAAAGAAATCAAAGAATCAACAAATGTATTTTTAAAGATTTATTTATTTTATTTATTATATGCATGTTCTGTGTATATAAAACTCTAAAAGAACAACTATCATTCCAAGACAGGGTATAAACTGACTCCAGATACATTCTTACAACAAATTAATAAATATTCATATAATATGACTTTAAAAACATATTATTGTATGTCTCAAGGACATTTTTGTAAATTTTTGCATGCCTATTTTAATTTAATGACTTTAATACAATTATTATTTAATTTAGTACACATTATTTAATTTAGTACACCTATACAGAATAGAATTACATAAAAATATATTCTTAAACATTGTATTTATAATTTTGTGTCAGTAACTTGTATGTACCAATTTAAATTTACATAATTATAATGAATATTGAAGATTTTGAAAGGCTTAACTTTAAAAATCTTCAATAAATAGCTCAGTTTAAAGAAAAATAGACAAATTTAATTGCCTCATTGGCCACTTCCCAGGATCATCATCTCAGTAATCAATTTATTTAATCAGATTCATCCTCCAGTCTAAATGTTGAAAAATGTTTTCTTAAGAATTACAATTATTGAACAGATTGATGTGTTTCTCATACTTTTTATAGCTTTTAGAGTCTATCTACTGCATGTTTTAGATGAAGTCAAAAGATCTATTTATCAAATTACATAGCAAATATATTATTAGTTTTCTTAAATAAGGATACCTAAAAAGAAACAATATAACAAAATAAATGCAAATAATACCCAAAGAACATAACCAAAATGGTAGCATCAACAGAATCCAGTTAACATTCTTCTGTCACAGTTCTCCTTGGTTTTATATTTCTTGCTTCAGATCCATACAATCAGAATTTTAATGATTATTACTGAATTGATATTTAATTGTTTGTAGGACTTAAAGAATATTCAGTTATAGAATTCCAAAGCGAGGACAAAGAATTTTCCATCTTGCCAGATTTCCATTGTGGCATCAGTTGGTCTTCTATTTAGTTTTGAATCTCTTGTGTTACTTCATTTTTTAAATGTACTTAATTTAACTTCATGGATGGATTTAGGATATGGAATGTGATTGAATTGTCTAAGCAATTGTTTTTCTGTCTTTATCATAAACAGTTACAAATTGACCAAAGTGTGATCCCATCACTTTATATACCATTAAGTCATCTATCTTGTCAATGTCTGACTCTTTAGAAATTCCTTAATGTCCATTACTCCTTATCCTCTAGCTGCTAACTTTAATAGCATGGTAAACTCTAGTATGGTTGGCAAAGATTCACAGAAAGGAAAGAAAGATACAGTTGACCAATTTCTTTCTCAGTCAAGCAATTGATTGGTCTTCTAGGCATCTGACTTGCTGTTATTGAGAAGGTGAAGAGTTACTTTCACCATTTATTAGTAAAAATCTTAAATCAACCATTCCCTCTTTTCTTGACTTTAAGTACAGATAAATTCTGCTTTATACTGAGCTATCAATAAATATGTAGCAAGTACAATCTGAGGCAGTAGGTAGGTGGAGGCTGCTTGTTCATTTCCTGGATACCCAGACACACAAAATAAATCACACAGAAACTATATTAATTACAACACTTCTTGGCCAGTCACTTATATGCATTGCTAGCTAGCTCTTATATCTTAAATTAACCCATTTCTATTATTTTGTATTTTACCATGAGGTTTGTAGTTTACCAGTAAAGTTCTCAGGCATCTGATTCTTTTGGCGACTACATGGCATCTCTCTGACTTTGCTTTCTTTCTCCCAGCCTTCAGTTTAGTTTTCCCATCAAACTTTATTCTGCCTTGTCAAAGGCCCAATCAGCTTCTTTATTCATTAACCAATAAAAGCAGCACATATACAGAAAGGCTTCCTATATCAGCAATAGAACTGTAGAACAGAAATACTGGATTATTCAGAGAAGTGTCTGCGCAAATGAAAATAAAAACTAGGGAAGCCTCTTCATTCTTGAGACTTTTAAAGACACTTAAATATCATAACTCAACATTTACTGGTTGTGTTAGCTTAGTGTTCCTGTGACAAAATATCACACAGAAAGGAATCAACTCAGAGAGGAAAAGGTCTAGTCTGGCTCATGGTTTCTGAAGTTTCACATAAAGACCTAGATGTTTTTAGATGTGGACAATCATGGCATGAAAAACATGGGGCAGAGAAAGAGACTCACCTGATGGTAACCAGAGGCCAAGAGAGAAAATGGAATGGACAGGATTCCTAAAATAGCCTTCAATGGGAACATCTCCAACAACTAATTTTACCAACTGGGTTGCATCTCCGGAAGTCTCTATTACCTCCACATTGCTTCATCTATTGGAGACAACAGCCTCCATCTACGAGCTTTGCAGTTGTCTTTCTAACAAGGACCATAAAACCAGTGGTGTTCTCTGCATGTGTACCTTTATAGAAATGATATTCATCTAGGCTCTCCACAGATCCAAACTCAACTGAAGTGGAACTTATGATACTGTTGCCTTTGTAGCCTAAAAACAAGATAAAGAAAATACAGGGTTGTGATCTTAGCTTTTAATGGCTGAATCATGAATGGGATGATTATGGGGAGGCACTGGGGAGAGGGAGAGATAAGAGAGGGAGAACAATGACAGACAGAGCCAATAAGGGATTAGGGAAAGCCTGGTGCTAGGGAAATTCCCAAGAATCTGCAACAATGACTCCAGCTAAGCATCCTAGAAATAGTGGAGAAGCAGCCCGAACTGGCCTTCCCCTGTAATCAAACTGGTGGATAACCCAACTATCATCATAGAGTCTTCATCTAGCAACTGATAGAATCAGATGCTGAGATCCACAACTGAGCAACAGGCCGAGGTCCAGGACTTCAATCAAAGAGAGAAAGGAGGGAATATATGAGGAAGGGAGGTCAAGATCATGAATAAGAAATCAGAGCTAGCTGAATCAAGCTCATGGAAGCTCGGGAACTCTAGACCCACAGCTATGGAACCTCCATGGGACCAAACTAGGCCCTCCATATGTGGGAGACAGTAGTGAAACATGGTCAATGTGTGAGGCACCTGGCAGTAAGACCAGGATCTACCACTGGTGCATGAGTTAGCTTACTGGAGCCCATTCCCTATTGATGGATGCAATGCTCTGCCTTAATGCAGTAGGGAGGGATTTGGTCCTGCCTCAACTTAATGTGCCAGACTTTGCTGACTTTCCATGGGAGCCCTTATCCATCGAGAGGAGTGGACGGGGTGGGCTGAGGGGATGTGAGGAGTGGGTAGAAAGAGAGGTGGTGGGGGAGAACTGCAGATGAAATGTAAGTGAAATTTGAAAATGAGTTAAAATTAAAAAAAGAACAAAAAAGAACTTTTCAGTATTTTCTAAATTGTATGCTTGATTTTTCATAGTAATTATCTGAGAATAAATGATCCAACATTGTGTACCTTTAAAATAAGTTAAAAAAAACCACAGGGAAGAAGATTTCATGATTTTTAAATATACTAAATTTTCAGTGAAAGATACTTGTAGATTTTCAAATAGAAGAATACAATGATAAAGAAATATTTATACAAAGTTTAAACTCACAGTGGCCCCAATAATAGCTTTCCATTATCAATATAAACTATGACATATGATGTGGCCGAAAAGTGGACTGGGAGTTTGACAGCCTTGCCTTCCTGTGGGTTATAATTTTGCAAAGTGTGACCATAAATACAAAATCAAGTCCAAGCCCTGCCACTTAATTTGCTGCAATCTACATTAGATACTTCAGTTTGTGTTTTATTCTTAGCTCTTCCTTATACACTGCCCTAGACGGGCTCTCAATAAAACTGGGAAGACATTCCTGAAGTATTCCACTGTGTCTCCACCCACCTTACCTTGAAGGTTTCCTAATGGTCTTCCTGACATCCTACCTCCCATTTAATACACTGAGTTTTGCTCCTAGCAAGCTTTCAATTAATCCCCACAGAGGTGTTAACAGATAACTACAGTGTTAACTGGAGTGTGAATCCTCCTAAGACTGTTAAATGGTGGAAGCAGCCTCTTTGAAGACCCAGATACTCAGTAATACAGAGAACCAAGAAAAAGAGTTTCTTGTGATTAATGACAGCACGCTTAGTGGATTTTCACATGCCCAGTATGTTAGATTAGACAGTATTGGTGACTGGCAGGAAATGTTTAAGAGGCTCTGCAAATAGTGGGGGGAAAAGTTAAATCTTTCCAGACCAGGACAATGCCATATCAGAGCAGGTGACTTTCACCTCTTCTGAGTTAAGAATAACAAAGTTGTTTTTGTTGTTGATGTTTTGTTTTTATTTTGCTTTGTTTTGTTTTTCCAATCTTGTTTTATTCTATCCTAGATCTCTCAGCCACTCAGTTTCTGGTTTCCAGCACTCCAGGCAGTGTCATGGTTGGGGTCACTTTCCTGGTATAGATCTGAGCCTAGGCCAGCTATTGGTTGGCCTCTTCTCCTCTATTCCCACCCTCCATTCCCCCACTTTCCCATGCTTGCCAGTCCCATAGGCAGGATGGACTAAAGATCAAAGGTTGTGTAGCTGGGCCCAGGCTTCTCAATTCCTCCACTGGAAGTACAGACTGGTCCAGGGAGATGGCCAATTCAGGCTACATATCCATCACTGTTCCCTTAGAGCCACTTACAGAGTCGGAATTGACAGCCAGGGAGTCTGTATGGGCCTGACCCTGGCCCTCTACATATATATGACAATGGTATTACTGGAGAGACTTCTAGCAGTGGGAGGAGGGTCTGTTCCTAACACTTCCACTGACTTTTGTGAACCTATTTCTCCCATAATGGGCGGAGCTTAGTACTACAGCAACTTAAAATGCCATGCTTGGTTGACACCCATCTGAGGCCTGGCCCTTTTTGAATAGAAACAGAGGAGGAATGGTCTGGGTGGTAGGGGAGGAAAGTGGGGGATGGGATTGGAGGAGAGGTGGGAGGGGAAACTGTAGTAAGGATGTAAAATAAATGAATAAATTTAGCTTATTAAAAAGATAACAAATTTATCATTTTCTTATAAATACTATTCCACTGTCATATATGGATCTTGGCATTTTCTGAGACTGCATTTTGGAGATGTTATGATTGCCTGTTTTTCAGTAGAATTTTAGAGTTTAGTGTCTTTAAAGTCTGTCAGTAAAAGCTAAGCATGGAAATTTCCATAAATGTGTTCCAATTGGCCATGAAATGTATACACACACGATATATACATATATATGTGTGTGCCAGTATTAAATAAATATGTGTTGCTATACATTTACAGTGTTCCCGTCAATCCCTATGTTAACATGCATGGTCCTAAGAGGGGTTGCCATGTCAGAGGATGGTATCTCATTTATTAAGAGAAAGGCTACCAATTTTAGCGCACCCGATTACTTTAAAAATGACTGATGTCTGCGGTGTATCAGCATTGTACCTAGGTTTGCTATCTGTGCTTTTCTCGTCATCTTTTAAAAACAGCATTTAAAAAATTGATTCAAATAAAAATTTGAATTGAGAGGACAGTAAGTACGTTTTCAAATTTTGAAGTAGAGAGGTGAAAATGGGGGCAGGAAAAAAAGAGGCATCACTGGCAGGTGGATCTGCCAACTCTTCATGAGACATGAAAAGAAAATGCAGAAAGGCTTGCCTGTGACTAAGCAAAATGAGTATCTATTTTTTGAAGAAATTGTACATATTTCTCTTCTCAAAATTCATATGACATAGCTTTTATATCAATCAAAACGTTAGCCGTTTATAATTGTAGGTTTTGTAAGATTTTTCTCCTTCCTTTGATTTTATGGCAGAAATGGGTTAACTTTTCTAAGTGGAAAAACTTCTCTTTTTTTCATTTTTACTTATAATTTCTACTTGTTTGAATTCTGTATTTGAAGTTAGGAATTAAAGTCTATCAGTTTCCTTTCTTTTAAAATCTGATTTAAAAGTTATGAGACAAGCGAGAATAAAGTGTTCATAATATGTAAAGTAACTGTGGCTACTATTCTAATGAATATCTCCTGAATTTATAAAATGCTTGACTTTCTCAAATGCCATTATGTGAGAAGGTGTAGTTTGCCTGATGCATATAATAATTCAAATAGAGATACCTAACTATTTAGGAGTCTTTTTGGTTCTAGAAATCTTGTGATTTACTATGGTTCTCAATTCTCCTGCTTTCTGTAAGTATAGGGAAGGGAATTTTTTTTCATAGTACTCAGCCCAAGACGTGGTCCTTACTACTGTTCTCCTTTCTGGGAACCACAAGTATTTCCACCAGTGGAAACCTGATGTGCAAAATCCTGGTTAGGGCTTAAGAGTTGCTCACTCCTTTTGTAGAAGGATGATAGATGATTTATTTATTTGTGTGTTTTCAGTTTGTGCTTCAAGTATGGTAACATACAACAGTTATTGGAGAGATTTTAGGAAGGAGAAATGGGTACGTGTATTGAGCATGGTATGTTGATGAAATCAAACACGTTGTCTGACAAATATTCAAAGAGGAAAGAAAATTCAAGCCTTTCCGTACCAGTTTGGCTCTGAAATAATCCATAAGTTCAGAGTACAAAACATTTTTAGAAATTTAAAAGCTCACACAAGGCTTTATGATCTTACTTTAGCTAAGGCAGAGCTGAGTTCAGTTTCATGCAAAGTCCCACGGATTGTGTCTGTGATGCGTAAAGTTTTCTTCTGATCTTTCTTTATATGTGCCTGACCACCTCTGAAATTGCAGAAAAGAAACAGCCAAGAGAGCGATCCCATGCCCTGTATTCAATCCAAGAGCAGAAAGAATGGGCTGGCTGTGTTTGGAACATGAGTACCTCTTCTGGAGGCAAGAGGTTAGGAAGCAAAGGATTCCTAGGCAGGGAGCATACAGCATCCTCTGGCTCCAGCCAGGCTTCGCATCCGGAACTTGCTGCAGCTGGGATTCAGGGAGAGGAAGGTGGGATAGGAGGAGGGGAAGACGGAGGTGGGGGAGGGAGGGGTGAAGCGAGGGGAGCTGGTGAGGGATCGGCGCGGGGAGGGTGGGCTGGGGCGAACGCTGGGCTCAGGGAGCTGAGTGGACGGCTGAGACGGGCGGCGCGTGCAGCAGCTCCAGCGAGAAGCGAGTTGCCAGAGCCAGGCTGCGTTTCCATCAGGAGCTACAAGCTCCGTGCCCGCTCCCAACAAGGTGATGGGCCGGCAAGCGTTTTATCTGGCCGCTGGGACTCTCGCTGCTTGGGGCTTCCTCCCTTAGACCCCTTCTTCTTCTCCCTTGGGTCTGCGTGTGTGTGAGTGCCCTGGTTTGGGGGTGAAGCCTCCTGGATGGGGACACCCCTGTCCCTGCTCGTTTCCCCTCTCCAACCCGTCCTCGCTGATGCATGCCTTCCAGGGGCGCCCCCATCTTCGCACCCGGTATCTGACACCGCTCCCTACTCCTGGTTGTGTCTCCTTCCCAGATGCTCAAGGTGTCAGCCTTATTGTGTGTGTGTGCAGCGGCTTGGTGCAGCCAGACTATTGCAGCTGCCGCGGTGGTGGCTGCGGCCGGGGGGCGGTCGGACGGCGGTAATTTTCTGGATGAAAAACAATGGCTCACCACAATCTCTCAGTATGACAAGGAAGTCGGACAGTGGAACAAATTCCGAGACGTAAGTGATGCGCACCCATTCGCAGTCACGCGCATTTAGCTTCAGGGCTGGCATTTGTCCTTGCTGCCAGAGGTGGGGAAGGGGCTCGGTTTTCTAAGGAAAGGCGGAGGTGGGGTGAAAAAGCTTAAGAGTGTCACTGGAGAACTTAGCAGTTTACATTCCCAACCAGAAAGCTTAAGTAGGACTTTGCTTGCTACAAATATATCTGAGTTAGGTCACGCTAGGTTCTCTCTTCTTTTTTTTTTCCACGCCAGGACATCTCAATCTTTCGCCCTCCCCCCGCCCCCCAAACAAAGGTTTGCAAAGTAGCTACTTCGACCTTCTCAACTTTTGAATGGTGTTTCTGGCACTAGTAAACAGAACAGAGGTGCCTCCTCGTTGCCTGGCTATAAAGTAACTAGGATCGATCTACTTACTAATGGTCCATTAAGGAATTTGAGGGAGGCGGTACAAAGACGTAACATTTATAAATGCCTGCCCTCTGAGGGTGGGAAGTTGTTTGGCAGCAACAGTCCGCAGAAGTTGAACTGCTGCTGGTTACGTAAAATTGTCCACCAGATTTTTCTGCATTCACGTACCCTGGAACACTTTTGTCTTGCACTCGGTTTTACAGGGAGAAATGTGAGCTGCAATGAAAGAGTTAAAACGTTAGAATCCTTTGGGAGTTTTCTAAAGAGCTCTTTCAAAGCAACTAGATTAAGAGACTCTCACATTTGTTCATATGGAGCCAATGGGCAAGAGAACACACTAGTCACCCCCACCTGGTCTGAATGGAGTCCTATGAGAATACTTGATGCTGTGCCCAGAGCCTTGAACTTTGTTGATGCCCTGAAAAGGTCGTTCTGACCACCGAGTCCCATCCCTAGCCCACCCTGTAAAACCCAGGGGTTTAAGGATTGGCAGACTGATTCATATTCCTTGTCTAGCCATTTAATGACTTTTGGGAGAGTGCCTCTCTGAGTCAATCGTCAATGCTTCCTTTCCTAATCTATGAGTTAACTTCTATTAGCTCAGATCCTATGATAAGGAAAACAAATAGCGGCCTGGGCTAATTCTCATCTTGGATTTATCATTCTCTTCTTCTACCACTTCCCCAAAAAGCAATTGGCAAGGGAAGTCTCACAAAAAGATTCTAAAGAAATGTGATTATAGTTTAAATGTAAATCTAGATGATACACAGCACGGATATACGGAATGGAAAATGACTGTGCTCATTCTTGTTGCAGGTTTCAGTTTTGCTTTATGAATGAAATGTGAGCATCATTCTTTTTGCTAAATGAATGTTCTTTACTCTTGTAAATGCAGAATTCTTGGCTAGCTGCTTTAAGCTAACACTGACATTAAGCAGAATCAGAAGGACGCGAGCAGTTATTTTGTATCAGGAGAGAACTGCCATTTATCATGCCCTCTCTTGAGAAAAGAAATATTGAAAATTGTGGCAGTGTTTAAACAGCTCTGCCAATATTGACATACATTTATTGAATAACTACTATATTTTAAAATGAAATTTAGGCACTTCTCACACACTTTATATCCTGAGTGCCCCAGAGTTCTCTGGTTTTAGTTAAATAACTTTACTATTAAGAGAAAGCAGTTGACTTTTGGACAGTATAGAGCATTTGAGTTGTGGCAAGCTGAGTTGCTTACTATAAAAGTAAATATGCCAGGACTCAGTGGAAACAGGGTGTGTCTGCTGCATCACTCTCAGGAGTTTCTGTGTGCTCTCCCTGGAAAGGTTTCTCAAAAATGTTAGGTCAAGTAGAGGGTTTTCTGATACATCCTAAGTATACATTTCACAAATGCAATCCATAAAATGTAACCAGTATGAATACATGTATGTATGTGCGTATGTATTTAAAACTTAAGTTTTGTTTTAATGTAGTCATGAGCCATGATAGGCAGACAATTTCATTTTACGAGGACAACTAAATGCAGGCAGGGAGATAAAAAGAACTGTTGATTAAATTTTACCTTTAAATACCTGTTGCTCCCTGATAATGATAAAATGAGAGCTGAGGCGGCTTTAGTTCAGCCCTCAGAGCACATCTTGGACAAGCTTGTGCACAGCACCCGGGATCTTCCAAGCTTCTTTCCGTTGGGGTAAAACATTCCTTTCCATTCTTACTAGCACAAACAGGTTGACAATTAGACTCACTTTTGGGGGGGAAGCACATGGTTATAAGGACTTGTTTGAAATGCGAATTTATTGTGTTGCAATGTCTGTCTTTAATGGTCTGTTTGAGTTTTCTATCTGAAATGATTGGGTCTGTGCTCAGAGTAGAGAAAAGGAAACAGACAAGGACATCTGAGCCTCTTCTCATAAAGCCAGTATTACTTCAGCAAATTCTTCCCATGCATGTTTTATAAAAAGATAATTGGCATAATTTAGAAAACATAATTCTTCACCATAATTAATTCTCCAGGATAATTGATAGTGGAATTAATTCTTACATTCCTTTTGTAAAGTTAATATCAATTCATAAGCTACCCCTTGAAAGATCAACTGTGCCTTCCTTTGACTTATATTTCAAAACCTTATTATATATGCAATTATAATTGAATATGTATAAACTAACATTTCTTCTTTACACATTTAATTTAATGTATATATGTAAACATTTTTTGTGGTGAAGCCTTAAAGATGAGGAACAGAACATCTCTACTAACAATTTCCTCAGTAAAAATCAAGGGAAATAATGAAATCAAAGGAAAGCTGAAGATGAGTATTAGTAAAGTAGGAACTTCAAATATTTTTGACTATTCTACACTATTAATTTGCATGCCTTTAATTCTGTTATATTTCTGGCCTTTCTTTCTATATAAATGCAATTTATTACACTGGAAACTTTTAATCCTTTAAGAATCACTTGGTAAGTAAAATAAAATTCTAGCAGAGTTTTTAATTCCTATGTTTTAAGAAGAAAATTACAGTTTAAATTCACCTATAACTTTATAAGTCAAGAACTTTAAAGTTTACTATCTAGAACCAACATGGTATATTCAAAGTATACTTACATGAATTTAAAATGAGATACTGGTTAGGGACTAGTGTATGTCTAAGTAAGACCTGAGTTAAATCTCTAGTACACACACATTAAGATGGGAGAGAGGTGACAATTGAAGTTAATTAAAATTTAAAAATGAAGTCCCAAATAATAAAATCTCAAACTCTCATCTCAACATAGGGTGTGTTCCATAAACATACTGGTTGCATACTTTTTGGGTTTTATCAAGCTCTGCTTGGTTGTGATATTAATCACACAAGTTTCATAGGTGGGAGAATTTGAGGAGTATCATTATTTGTCCAATAGCAGAAGCACAAAGTGATATCCCATTTCATCCTTACATATATATTGAGATAACTAACAGGAAACTGAGTCATTAACTCAAATGGCTCACATGTTACATATTATAAATTTTATGATTCATGAGTTCAATTAAAATACTCCCTTTTTATGTAATAAAAACATGAAGAATTTGCAAACCAATGAAGAACTAAGTATCATATGGTGTAATACCATCATCAACCCTGAATATTATTGATTTCACTAAAGTACTAGTCAAGAGTGATGACAATAAAACATAATATGAGAGAATTTCAAGTGCTGTTCACTGGGTGGAGTCCAGTAAAAGCATAGGAAAAGGAGTTTGTATGGTCATGATAGTTTCAGTCCACCATATAAGAAAGTCAAGGTTATACCTTTATACTGCAAAACAAAAAATGTCTAGATTAGATTTATATTTCAAAACTTAACGAGACCTAATTTTTGACTGCTTTAAGAAATGATTACCATTAATGTCGTAAAATCCACAATCAAAATTTGGTCTATAATTCTCTTAAGTAATCTTTAACGTTCAACTCTAATAACAAAAATCTACTTAAATTCAAAATTTATCCTACAACTAAAGGACTTGTACAAAACTCTGAAAATGTAACATACACAGAGTAAAGCATTTTTTACTTTGGAACACTTAGGATTTAGTCCAAGGGACTCAAGGTTCTCTGAGATTTGCTGGTGATAATTTTACATTGGAAAAATAAACAACTGACTAGGGTAACCTTCCCTATTATTATTTTTCTTTCTACTCACTTTTTTTAAAATCTGAGTGAGCTTCTTGCCTGTAGGAATCATTGGAGAGATGGCGGTTCATAATGTTGTATCTTCCCTGGGATATGGAGGGTCAGGGGCTCCTAAGACTCAGTGTTCTGGTTGCTGTAATATTGTCTTCTGTTAGAAAATCAATACAACAATTGGTTTGTATGTGTACTCTTAGTCCTCAATCACTGTCTCTGTTAGGGTTTTTGTTGCTGTGAAGAAACACCATGACCACAACAATTCTTAATAAGAAAACATTTAATTGGGGCTGGCTTAGAGTTGAAAGGTTCAATTACCCCCATGGCAGTGTGGAATGCAGGTAGACATGGTGCTTGAAAACGAGCTGAGAGTTCTACATCTTGATCCCCAGGCAGTAGAAGCTATCTGAGTCCACATTGGGAATAAATAGAGCACAGGAAACCTCAAAGTTCACTCCACAGTGACACATTTCCACTAACAAGGCCACTTGTACTTCAACAAAGCCACATCTCTTAATAGTGTCACTCCCTAAGGGGGGGACATTTCCCTTCAAACCACTGCAATCACTTAAAGTTATTTTATTCTTTTTTCATGAGGAAATTACAAAAAAGGCTCTTTCAATTGTCTGTGACTTTAAGGTTGGTGACGCATGTCTATTGTGATCTTTGGTATCGAACATAACTGTAGGAGGACTCTTCCTTGGTACTACTTTTTTGGTTAGTAGCTGAATTCTACCACCTTACCTTTCAACAGTATATAACCCAAATATAATTAAAGAGCAATTAGAAATTTTTCATAATGTGAATAAAATAGCATAGTTAATGTTCAGGAGTACATTGAGAATGTCCAGGAGTACATTTTCAATAACAAATGTATTAGCTTCTTTTCTGTTGTTGTGAAAGACATCATGATGAAGGCGACTTAAAGAAATGTTTAACTCATGATTCCAGAGGGCTAGAGTCCACGGCCATCATGATGGAAGAGGGCATGGCATTGGTGAAGTATCTAAGAACTTACATCTTGATCTACAGGCAGGAAGCACGGAGAGAGCTTCCTGGGAGTTGCTTAGGCTTTTGAAACCTCAAGACCTACATACCTCCTCTAATATGGCCTCATCTCCTAGTCTTTGAAAATAGTTCCATCAATGGGAGAACAAGAATTTAAGTATATGATTCCATACGAGCCAATTTTTAAATTTTTTATTTAGATAATATTTTTTCATTTATTTTATATACCAACAAGTTTCCCCTTTCTACTCTCTTCCAGTCCTCTCCCGTTGCCCATCTATTCCCTTTCCTATCTGCTCCTCTCCATCTCCATTAGGAAGGGACAGGGCTCCTCTGAACTGGCACAAAGCCTGGCACATCAAGTTGAAGTAGGATTGAGATTCTCCCCTTATGCTGAAGCAGATAATCCAGAAACCTTAGAAAACAGGTTACTAAAAACCAACTAAGTGTCAGGGAGAAGTCCTGCTCTCAATGTTGGAAGCTTTCTTAAGAGACCAGATACACAATTGTCACATACATGCAGAGGCCGCAGGTCGGTCCCGTGCAGATATGAGAACCATTTTCATTCAAACCACCAAAATATATGTCCAATGCATATGCAAGTGTTGATATTCAACATTGTAACTGCAATGATAATTACGTGTCTGAGTCTGTGAACATACATATATGCGTGAATGGTGTGTGCATGACCCAGGTCTCCACATCGGTTAAGCATATGCTATGGTACTGAGTTATAGTTCTTGTACCCCATTTCTTATAATTTTTACAGTAAAAAACATAACTTTTTTCTTGAGAAATCTGTTAACTGTTTACATTTTCTTCAGTGCTTTTTTGCTTTATTTTACTTTGAATATACATCACTGTTTAGCTCCTAAGAGTCTTTTTACTATTAGGTACACATTTTCAAGTCAGAGTATGTGGAGGGCTGTAGAATGAAGCCATATTATTATGGGACTGGCATTCATATTGTTTAAATCACAAAGAGATTTGATCTGCAGAAAATCAATATACTTCTTAAAAGAAACAATAGAGCACCATGGCTATTCTGGGGCCAATGAATCAACAGGGCAGTAAGGACTCACATGTTTCATCATTATGACTCCAGTCCTGTGCGTCATAATTTGGTCATGTTAACCCTCCACATTCCTATGTCTTCACTCTCTCCCCATATCACTGTGGACCTACCAGGATGGATTTATGGTCAATGTTTCTCAAGTCAAGTATCCCAGGATAAAGGAAGCAGGCCAGAGAATGTCTCTTGGCTTGCTGGTTTAGTAGTTCTTGCATCATGTAAGCAACTCCACTGAGAAAGTCTGCTTTGCTGGTAACGATTTAGTCAATCTCTCTTATGAACTCATCCTAATGGAACTCATTGTGAAGCAAAAATTTATGCTCCGCTTTTATAGCTTCTAGGGGATTCTTTCAAAATTAACTATATGGATATTAATTATCCTTGTCTATTTCATATATGTATGAATATACATCATATACAGAAGTATATATTGTAATATATATTGTTATATATGAATACATATATAAAATAAAAAACTTTATATGTGTATATATCTTTGAATAGGTACTGAAAACAATATTAAAATCAAGATAATCATATGGAGTATAGATCTAGACATATATACCATATACATTATATATACATTGTATGACATTGTCAATAGAAAGTCTAAAACCAGATGGTTTCAGCGTTTTAAGTTTTTTTCTTACTTCTGGTTATGAGATGATCTCATTTGTTATTACCCATGTGGTCACAGTATACTCTACTTACAGGAATCAAATTTCTTTCGTACCAGATACTCAAACATATGAGTTACATATTCAAAAGGAGCATTGTATTCCACTAGAAAGCTTACTGTAAGATTATGGGTTGAATACTTTTAGATCTCAGGAGTCAAATAATACAACGTGACATTTTATGTTCTTATTCAATTTTCCCTTTTATGGCTTTATGATCTGTTCACGATTTTATTTTATTTATGTACTTACTTTTAAAAGAAGAGCTTTGAATCTTTTGTAAATACTATTCAAGTCCTCAAGCTCTTGGAGTCCTTAAATGTCTTTTCTCATTTGTGAAAACCTTTTCATCTTTCTTCTCTCAACAGTTCCTATTTTGCAGATTTGTGTAGGTTGTTGGACTATAAGTTCTCATTGTTCAAGGTCAGAGTCTCTAACCCAGTCTACAATTTCCCTTGCATTACAACAATAAGTTCTTACAGATTACATTGAAAAGTAGACTATTACACTCAGTGTGTACTGAATTTATTGTACATTGCCAGGTGGAAAGCCTTTAAGTATTGTCTCTTGTAACCACTGTCTTTTATCAGCCAGTTCCGTTTCTGACTATTCAAGGATTGTCCACTCAGTCCAGAGGTTTCAGAGTTGCTTTCAGAAAGAGTAACCTCCATAAATGGAATATTTTGTCTAGCACGTATTCATGAGAGTTCCCAGAAAAGAACCTCATTCATGTGTTGACCTGAGCGCGCTCAGGCATGACTTCTGCTTGTGTAGCATTAACCTGACTGTATTTATATGGCAACACTTAGCTAGCTACCAAAGTAACTGTGAAGTTTAATCCCCACTGAAAAAAAAGTAACTAACATAAAAAAAATGGTTGCAATATCTGGTGGTGGTTGGAAGGTATTGGTGACTATTGCATTTGGCCATTCTCTAATAAATACCATTGTAGATCCCTCTTAAGAACATTCTCAATCTTCACTCCTGCACCGGCTGATACTATGAGTTTTGTCATTACTTGTAAGCTGTTAGTGTTGCTTTCAGTACTTCCGTCATAGTGCTATACCATATCTCTATTATTTTAGCCATAAAGAACAGGGAAAGAAACCCTGCTTAGGGCACAGCTGAGATGCCTTATCCAAGACTGTCTAGGAATCTGGATGATTAATTGTTACTTCTAAGAGAAAATGCTGATGGTCAGAATCAATGAAGAGTATGTTATAGGAAGTTATAAGGAGGCTGATGGCAAAGCTTACTTTTTGAGATTACTTAGCTTGTTTTCTGAGAAGCTTTTTTTTTTACATATACATCTCATTGGGTAACATGTCTGAAATATCTCTGTGGATCATCAATGATTATTGACAAGTAGTCTTTCGCACTCTCTGTAAATACAGTGCAATAGAAACTTTATTGATTTCTTTCTTTCTTTCTTTCTTTCTTTCTTTCTTTCTTTCTTTCTTTCTTTCTTTCTTTCTTTCTTTCTTTGATATATACTAGTGAAGCTGCAGACTCAGAATCCATAAAACAAATGCAGGCTTATATTTGTATTCAGGGTGAGGAGGTAACTGTGATTTCAACGGGTCTGGGGTAAAAAGTGAGACCAGTTCCAGAAAAATATTCTACTAAAAGTAGTGACTATCAGTATAATCAAATTATTTCAAATAAATGCATAGATTATCTGCATTTTACATGTAAATAGAGAACTCAGAGTTTTATTTCCCTTGGTCAAGTGAATTGATGATAACAGAAGTGTGCTTATTCAAATTATCAGAAGAGGTAATTACTAAAAATATAAGAAAATAAGGCCAGATTCTCTGTTGGCTAGAAATTGATAGTGTTCTTATCATAAATGAGTTGTTCATTGTGTGTCCTTTATTTTTCTACTTCAAAGGACAAGATGAAAGATAAAAGCACATTAGAAGATACTTTGAAAACCCTAGAAATATTGCTTTAGGTTGAAGTAAAAACATAATTTCTCATTTACCTATCTTGATATCATGTATCTTTACTGTCAACAGTTTCCCAATAAACAAATAGCATTTGTGCGCATGTCCAATTATATTCTCATTGAATAGATCAAAAAATGAGGTGCAGAGAATCATAATCAGTTAGCTTCAGTGAAGTTTATCTCCAATATTGATGATTCCAAGGTTTAGAAGGAGTAAAGTTCTGATAAAACTATGAAAAATCACGAATGTGGTATATCAAAATGTGTGTGCACACCTATTTTACTGTAAGTCGGAGCTAAGTGATTTTGTTCACTGGAGAGAATTCACTGTTTTTCTTTGGGATCTCATGCACTACTGATTGAGTGCCACTGGCCAGGGTAAAAGACAGCATCATGCATGCAGTGTGTGCTGTGAATTCCCACAGAGATCAAAGTTCTAATGACTCCATCTAATATAGTTCACATCATCCTAAATCTGCAAAAATATCACATCACTTAAAGTCTTAGGCTTATACTGGCATTTGAAACCCAAAGTTCTTGTCTTTAAGCAGCGGAGTAATAATGCTTCCTTTCCCAGAACAAAGCATTTTAACGGTTTGGAGTTTGGAGACGTATAATATGTTTTGTATACACAATGTATTTCAATATTAGTGTGGTTGAAAGTAAAACATTTATAATGTTAGGTGTTATATATTTTCATTTTGGTACACATAATTTGAAGCATTCTATCTCCTTGAAACCACAAATTCTACACCCAGTGAAGAACTTTCCATCTTACCAGCTCCCGACCCCTTGCAGACACCATCCTGTTTTCTGTTTTATTAAATTTACTACATATTTCATGTAAATGGAATAATGCCAGTAGTGTTCTTTTGCTACTGGTTAATTCCACTTAACATGATCTCCTTAAGGCTTAAATATGATGTGGAATGCTTCATGCTTTATCTTGTGGATGAATGTGTATATACAAGTTCACACTTGTGTGTGTACAATTTCACAATCATGTGTACACTTGTTTGTGGGAATGCATGAGCACTTACATGTATGTGAATGCTGTGGACAAAAGCTAGCATTGGGTGTTCTTTTCATATTCCTTCCAGCTAGTTTTTGACTCAGAGTTTCAAACAACATGACAAGAGTAGTTGGTCAGTAAGGCTTAGAGATCCTCTGGTCTCCAGTGCTGGGATTATAGTTCATGCCATCACATACAGCTTGAACAAAGGTGTTGGGGACTAAACTCAAACATTCATGATTGCATGGCAGAGAGTTTACTGACTGATCTCTCTACTCATCTCTGATTTATTTCTTCTCTGAGAGTTAATAGCCTGCTTTTCACACATACTGATTTTGTCCATTCATAAGTTTATGTGAACCTAATAGTGCCTAAGGAATAAGAGCTACTGTTGCCATAATTATGGATAAGCAAACAAATTAAGATTCTACTTTTAGTTATTTATGCATGTACCCACAAGAGGAATTCTGTATTGTGTGATGCTTGAATTTTCTATTATTTTTTTAATTGCATTTACTGATGTGACTATATGCACAAGCAAGCTATGGTACATGTGTATGTGGGGTACTGGGGTTAAGAACAGCTTCTGAGAATCTGTTCCAGGGACAGAACTCTGGTTTAGAGGCAAGTGTGTTGGTACACTGAGCATCATTTGAATTTTTGTAAGGAAGTACCATACTGTTTATCATAGTAGATGCATTGTTTTTCATTTCCACCAATAATGCTACTGATATCAGTTGCTTTACATCCATACTAAAATAGATTTGCTAATACATTTGGAGTGATCCCTCCTTGTAGCTTTAATTTCTAATTTTTCAAAGTTTAGTGAATTTGAGATCCTTTCCTTTACTTGTTGGCCATTTGTCTATCATCCCTAGAAAAGAGTCTATTTAAGTACTAGACCCCAGTTTCAGTTAGGCAATTTGAAGTTTGTTCAGTAGAATCTTGAAAAAAAATTAAAGCAAAAATACATTAAGTGAAACTGAGTTTCAAGACTTTTAATCAACCTCTTCAGGACTGGTGATATTTTAGCCTTATCTTTAAAGCTCATATGTATTATTTATTTATTAATAGTTTATAATTTTAAATGAAATATGACAGGTAACTAAGGGTTTTGTTGTTGTTTTACTTCTGAATGTTTCCTCTGAAAGTTTTCTTGTTGGTTTGATTGAGATGCTGGTAATAATTGGAAATTTTCTACAGATTTTAATGTCTTTTAGACAAAGGGACAGTGATAACACTTAGAGTTTATCCACTTATCTTGCATTGGGAAAAGACATCTCATTTTTTATCATTCAATCATCTTATAAAAGCCTGTAACTGTACATAATATTCTTCAAACCTTAGTGTTTATTCTTGTAGAGTCATTGTATTTGGAACGGCATACCAGTGACACATTATTAGTAATTTTCTGCAATGATAGTGCTGTTCAAATATTTGAGATGGCAAAGATATCTGTAAAACTAAAACAGAATGCAATCGGCATGTATTCTTGTAGCAAATGTTGTCTTCATATTTCCTGGAAACCATTAGGGTTGTTCTAAGTGTAGCCAACCTTTTTCTGTTGTTGGTCTTACTAAAAATATTTTTTCTTTCACTTCCAGAACATTTTAAAAGTGTGAACAAAAGAAAAGATAAGGGAATTAACGACTTCATTTAAATACTAACAATCTGAAAATTATTATCATATCTAATCATCATACATATGCTATAATTTGAGTGTATTTCATGTTGGGTGGGGTTGTATGGATAAATTCAGCCACCTCTGTTTATCATGGATTGTTCGGTTTTCTGTTTTCCGCATTTAATAGCACTTTTGTGGGGGATGAGGTTAGCTGTTGATAAAATGAAATACAGAGATGAGATGGATTGTTTGTTAAAGTGCTGAGTGTGAGCATCTGCCTTAGAACCTCAGCGTGTGCAAGAACATGCCAGCACAGCAAACATGTTGTGGCAGTTCCCAGAAAGCAGGCTCAGGAAGATTTCTGGGGCTTGCTGGCTCACCAAGCTAGCTAAACAGGGAAGCTCTGGGTCCATTGAGAGACACAGTTTCAAATATGTTAGGAATCAATAAGATATCTGAAGTTGACCTCTGTCCTCCACATGCACACAACTGTCTCTATGCCAGTATGCAGCATACATGCAGGTATCACATACACATGACAACTAAAAGAGATTATGCTTACAATTATGGACTTTTCATAGTTTGTGATATGATGAGGTGGTTTGATCCCCAGTTCCCACATGGGGGAAGGAGACAATTGATACCTCTAAGGAAGAAATTATCTTCTGACTTCCACTTGTGTGCCATGGTGAGTAGGTCCACATTCACAATATATACAGACTCGATAAATAAAAATGTAATAGAAATAGCTTTCTTCTCTACATTTATTTTTAATATTACTACCATCTGGATTTTTTCAGACAGCAAGTAGGTTAATCATGGAACATGCCTCTCCATTTTGGAATTCTGTAGCAAGATATTTTTACATATCCATTGGACCTAAGAAAATATAGAACAAGTTAAAATAGAAATAATCACTTATCTCTTTCTAAATGGAATCAAGAAACACCAAACTCATGCAATGCTTCATTTTTACTAATAATTTACATGAAAAATATGGTAACAGATATTTTCTTTTAAAAATTACAGTATAGCTCATGTTCAATTCAAAAATTTATGGCAAATGTTACAAATAATTTTGACAGTGTGTGATCCTCAGTAAAGAGAAAAATCTTATTTTATTGAACGTACATGCATACTCTCTATCTCTCTCACACACACACATGCACACATATCGATAGGAACTTAAATGCACCATATTAATAATACTATTTCTAAATATATAACATCACTATACATTGTTTTCTTATGTATGGAAAAAATAATAAATTCAGCTCCTAAAAATAGTAATTCAATATTTCCTTAATCAAAAGTAATAATTAATTTTCTACTAGACCCTCTACAACTTTCAAAATAGTGACATAGTGTCTGTCTACAGGGCACTTAGAAAGATGCACTCACAGATCCTCTGGCAGTTGCTAGAGAACCTGTTTGAAAAGATGGATTATTTATTTGCTTTTCATGACTTATAATATAATATGAAATTATATGCAACCTTCTTGTCTCCCTGAAATGCTGTCTGAGGTGCCCTTGGCAACATCTGATGTTCTCAAATATCCCTGAGGCTGTAAGCGCCATTGAAAATGAACATTCCCAGGACAGAGTCTTTTAGGAACATTGTAGCCACAGCATTAACCTGGGAACACCTGAGAACCTTTCCTTTGACATGAACAATAATATCTTGTAATTGAAATTCCATGTGCCTTAGAGAATTTCTATGCTTAATGAATCTATGTTTGTGAAGTCATTCTCCACACTGATAACTAGAATGCTAGCTTTTTTTCTGTGAAATCTGAATGCTATGCCAGGCTGACTTTTACACAGTTTAACTTATTTGGCAATATTTGCCTTTGAAATTTTTAAATTCATTTTGTTTTCACTAAATTTGTTAAACTTTGCTTCTCACTATATTGCTCATTCAAACCATTTATTTTGGAATTGAAAGCTTTTCTTTAGCTTTAACTACATTTCAATGTAAAACTTTGAAAAAAAGGCATAATGGTACTTCTATTGGGGATGGAAATGTTTAATGTAGATAACAATTTCACAATAAAGATAGAAGCCATCTGTATTGTCTTTCATGAATGAAGTACATGTGGAAAAAAGACTTCTCTTTACATGTACACAAGACACCAGATTTTAATATACTTTAGGACTGTCAGTGGTCATTCAATAAGATTTGAAATCTAATTTCAGAGCTGCTTTGTTCCTACTAAATGAATGTCGCCTGATTTCTGTTGCCAAGAGCTCCGTGTTTATTCTTAGAAAGAGTGCCCCTTGATTTCGTGTGTTGCTGGCTCCAAGCTGTGGAGTGTGCAGAGTAAAAGGGATCACTTGGTATCAAGCCCAAATGAGACAAAACCAGGTTGATGTTAGTCTCCTGTGTGTTTGCTACCCTAGGCAAGATAAGTAGAGTAAAGCTTAAAAATTTTACCCAGGACTAAGATTAAAAACTCTTGGAAAATTCCTTTACTTAAAATTAACTAGCAGTGACCATGGCTTAGCTAGTAGAAGGTCCCTACTCCTGATTGCTTTACACTCTTGAATGGACTCCAGGTATCTCTAGAATCTCACTGTGAACTCCAGAATTAAGATTTTGCTTTTTGTTTGAAAAGTAGCACCCAGAGATATTAAGGTATTGTGTGATTTATGGATTATACGATAAAACATAATCTTTGGTTCTTAATTTTTGTTTTTGGGGTTGGACTATGCAGCAATATTTGTGATTTATATTTGATGAATAAAGTTCTTTGGTTGTAACTTCTGTATTCAATAATTTTCCCCAATTGGATGGCCAAAACAACTCTTGGAATATATATATTTGGATATATATATATATATATCCAAAGAGTTCATTTATTAAATAAGAATGCAGCCATAGTAATACTACCGGTAGCTAATTAATTAAAAATTCTATTTAGGATTGATGTTAAAATGGGCATAAATTATGTATGTATAAGAAATATTGTTGTCAGATACTGTTCATTTATTCCTGGCTGCTCCAACCTGAAATAATCACACAGAAACTATATCATTTGCAATACTGTTTGGCCAGTAGCTTAATTAAGTACATTTTTCTTGCTATCTCTTATATCCTAAACTAGCCCATCTCCATTAATCTGTGCATCACCACACAAGGCCATGGCCTACCAGCAAAGTTTCACTGAGCTCTAGCAGAGTATTTGTCTCCTGCAGGGGCTACATGGCTTCTTACTGACTCCACTTCTTTCTCCCAGCATTGAGTTTAGTTTTTGTGCCTAGCTCTATTCTGCTAAGGCACTGGCCAAAACAACTTTATTCATTAACCAATAAAAGCAACAAAATATTTTTTACTAAAATAATTGTCCTTTCATTTCCTATTTGACTGACATGGCTAAATAAAAAAATGTCAGTTTGGCTCAGTGTGCTAGTTCAATATCAGTACAAATCCACACCATGCACAAGCAGAACAAAGCTTCAAGATTTACCCATGAATGAATGATTAAATTACACAGACAGCAAAATAATATTCCATAAAAAGTCTAATAATCACTCGGCAGTGGTGGTGTATGCTTTTAATACCAGCACTCAGGAGAAAGAGACAGGCGAATCTCTATGAATTCTAGGCCAGCCAGGTCTATAGATAAGATTCCAGGACAGTCAGGATGGTCAGGACAGTCAGGACAGCCAAGACAGATACACAGAGAAACCCTCTCTCGAAAAACAAAATAAAACAAAAACAAAAACAAAAAAGAACAAAAGACAAGAAAAAAAGACACTAATAATTATAGAATTATTATTATGTAAATTTAAAGTTAGATTTTCCTAAGATTTTATAATAATTAAATGAAAATAAACCCTAAAGTGTAGAACAGGTATAACCCTTATTTTTATTGTACCATCAAAAAAATGCTATGAAAACAAAAATATATATCAAATACAATAAATTAGTTATATATTGTCATCATGAATGTGGTTCACATCATTGCAGAGGTAAATGATACAATAGAATGACTTTCCTTAACGCAGTGTTGGGTAAATACTTTTTACTAATGCTTTTGAAGTTCCAGGAAATTTCCTCTCAAATGTGTATTACCTGTTTTCTTTCCAGTGATCTGATCTTGATAAAAGCACTTAGAATTCAAGACTGTCTCTGATGGGCACTGAAGTGCCAGACTCTTTCCTCTTCCATTGCTTAGACCCTCATTATCTGTTGCTAAAGTCGATCTCACTGGCAACATTTCTATTTTCAGGCTTTGTCTGCATATCTGGATGCATAACTGCAATACTTTATACACCAATCCCGTATTTTTATTCCCTTTTCAAATCTTTAACCCATTCTAAATTTTATCATGAATTAGGACTTCATGTAATAGTAACTATTGTTACTTCTCAAAAAACTTGTGAACAGAGTCATCTTTGGTGGGAAAGACTGCAATATCCATATAACAGACTAGTCTCGGGGACAGTCACATTAAAGGGAGAGCATGTGGTTCCTTTACAGACAAGGTAATAATGTGGGAATATTGTAACACACACTTAAAGGAAGGTTTTATCAAAAAGAATCTGAAATAAGAAAAAGGAGAGGAACTTTTGTGACTATTCAGGAAAGAGGAGGATCATGGTTAGGATTTGTCTATCATTCTACAGTACAGGCTAAAAAGAAAAAAAATTCCCTTTCTCCATTCCAGGCTTGCCCAGTAAACTTCTAGTTTTAATGCAGCTGAGCCTTGGGAAGAGCTTCTACCATCACTTTAACTTAAGCTTTCTGTTGTCAGAATCGAACTTCCGAGGCTTTGAGGCTAAGGTCCAGATCCTGTTTGGTGATGAATTCAACAATTAAATAACACAGTAGGATCCTTGAGGGTGAGCCAGAATCTCCCATGTGACAGACAGATCTCAGCAGAAGCTCCAAGTAACCCAAGTAACCAATTTTCCACCTTCAAATCAAAAATCCCTTCCTTCCCAACTTCCTACCCAGCAGTCGGTTCTTGTTGGTCTCCATTTTCTTTTCTGCAAATTTTTCCACCACTGACATTCAGTTGCCATTGTATTCATGCTTTCTTTTCTGCTTTTGTTTTCATATGACTTCTTAGGAGGAGTCGTCTGTCATTCATGTTTCCAAACATCTCTCATGACTCTATATTCTACAGCCAAAGACAGCCTGTTTTTACACGCAGTTCTGTGGCACTTTCTGTGAGCCAGTTAGTAGTGGAATGTTCCAGGCTTCTAAGAGATCTGTGTCTGTGCCACTTGTCCTAGGAAGCCAGAAAAAAAATTACAAGGCAGATTTATGTATTGGTGAGGGACTATGGTCATAACTTTGGGTTAAGAGTAAGTGCCTAAAATAAACGTAAAAACCCAGGCTAGCGCTTTGCATTAATAACAGAGATTTCTTGTTTCCCTTAAAGTTTATCTTGAGGGCTACATTTGTGAAACACATACCATTTTCAAATTTTCAATTAATTTCTTAATAACTATCTGATTTCTGTATTTAAACTCTCATTTACTTTACAACTGTGTTACTCTTTTAGTGCTTTGAGCCCTATTTAAAAGTGACAGAATATTAGTAAAGATAGACTGTGTCATATGCGACACGATTTTGCTCTTCCAAGCAGCCAACTCCTGAGCTATAATTACTCTGAAAATGTCAGCTGCTAGGGTTTCTGCCATGAGCCACCCCAGCCCTCGGCTGCCCCAAGGCAACTTCAGATGACGAGGAAAACATCCTCACTGCCTTTTACTCTCTAGATTCAAAAATGTAAAAGCTGAAACTCCTGTGTTGGAAGGAATACCAGTGAACTGAAAAGATCAAATGACTGATTACCTCACTGTAGGTAACCTTTGAGAAAATAATTTATAGACTTCTTTTTCTGAAAAAAATCAAAGGAATTACATTTAAAGTACATGCCTGATTTTATAATAAGTGTATAATATTGACAATTATTTTAAAATGCCACATAAAAAGACACAAGTTATCTCAGGTATATTATATAAACTTCAAATTATGGTAAGTGAATTAATAAAAATTGTTTTGCTATTATAAATAAAATTCTGCTTTCTTGCAGAAATTCTATTTCTCCTTTTTGCTTGTCATCTTGTAATATGCCATATTTCCTTTGGTGAATCTACACCGCTTGTGAAACATAAAGGATTTAAAATCTACTGTAAATTTATTTTAAGCTAATATTTGCTCCTTACTGGTGAGGATTTTTCTTTGTCCTATGTAAAATATATATGCACATATCCATGGTAATATTTGTATATTATATAAAACAGCAACAACAAATAAAACAAGAATAATAGATCATTACATATTGGTGAATTTTCCTCTTTACTTTATTATTCTCTTATAATAACATTTTTAAAAATAGCACCCTGAAAGATATCTTTGACTAGTTTAATAGAACTTGAGGCTGCATATGTCAACTTCAAAGCAGAGGTGAGTACTTGGAGAGCACACATTAGATTCCATCACTTATTTCAATTTATTGATTATTGTTGCAGTCATTATTGTTATGGTAAAATGTGCTCATTTTTATTACATTACTAACTCAAAATATTTGACATATGTAATGCTGTTTCAATACAAAATCTATAGGATGAAAAGCTAGCATACTGGAATAAGGCAGCTATATAGGGCAATTGCAATGAGGAGACATCTTCCTTCACCAGAGCTTCTCAATGACTGTGTTTGGAGACCTGGAAAATGCTTAGAGATAGAGCATGCTGCAGAATCTTCCTTACAAGCAACTGGAACAGCTGAATCACACACAGTAAGATTGCTCTTTCATTCACACAAGTGTAGTCATATTCTGTATCTTATATTTTGCCAGGGGTTTTGAACGAATTCAAAATTCACAGCGATTTCCTCAAATACTCTGATCTTGAAAGAATTTTAGCGACAATTGAGTAGATTTCTCCTATCATTCTCGAAGTAATTTTCAATGCTTTTTATTAATTTTAGAATGACTGTAGATAGAAGGTTAGGTTAAATGAGTTTTCTGGTATAGCCATGATCTGAGGGGTGAAAAAATTTGGTAGGTGGTCCCTGTAGATTTTCTTTTTAACCTCAGATGATACAAGATTTCTATCTTTAGGAAAAGGAAAATGAAAGAAAATTTAAGTCAAAGGCATCAGAGCTTCTTAAAATAGAAATCATTATTGGGGAAAAAGAAATAGTTAAATAATTCAAATGGAGAGGCTGACAGCATTAGTGAGAATTCAAAATTAGAATTATGCAGAGTATAGTTTCTAGGAACAGAAAAACAGCCATCGAAACTGGTTTTGTTATGCATTATGTTTGTAATAACCGTGTGTGAGGCTATAATCACCACATCACTAGAGTAAATGTAAGCGATGAAGGCAAAGGCTTGTCTAATGATGCTGGAGTCAATGTGCTCACACTGGCTGCTTATACAGTTTGGATGAGTGATCTCTAGTAATCCAGCGAGAGCTTGGTACCACGATGTTGGCTATGGCCCTTCCATAGCCTCCCACAGGAAATTTCTCAAGATCATTGATATTAAGTCCTTTCTCTTCACCCTTGAAAGCAAAAACTAACTATTTTGTAATAGGCACATTTTATAACCTATCTAAAACTTTCTTGAAACAACTGAATTTTAATAATAATATGTCAGACTAAGATTACAAGGTGCTTTTATTTTCCTTTCATTTCTGAAACCTCATGATAAAACCATAAGAAGATGATTCTTAATGACAAAACCTTTTAGTTTGTCTGTTTTTTTTCCAGACAGAGTTTCTCTATGTAACATTCCTGGCTGTCCTGGAACTCGCTTTGTAGACTAGGGTGGTCTCAAACACACTGATATCTGTCTGCTTCTGCCTCCCAAGTACTGGGATTACAGGTTTATAATGCCTCGAGACAAAAAATTTTAATGTGCACTATTTATCTGGAAAACTGATTTAATTCAAAATATTAAGTTGTCTATTCACACCCAGAGCTAGAGCTGAGGATGTAGTTGAGAGGTAGAACGTGTGCTTAGCATTAAACCTCTGCTCATTAGTGACACATTAAAATTCCACCCAAAGCACTCAGAGCCAGGAGTGCATATGCTTGGTCTTTGACACAATCTCAAAAAGCATTAGCAAATGATTTATTATGTAAGCAAATACTTACATTTAATATGGAGAAAGATGATTTGCAGTTACTGGTTCCAGTTAGGAAAAGTAGAATTGTTCTGGTTTCTCAAGAAAGTTCTGTGTCTATTTCAGCTAAAGGGACAGCCAACATCTGAACTGTAGCACCTCTGCTGGGGGTAGTATAGAAGGAAACTGTCTCATCTCCCGAGCTTCTTGAAGTACAGATAGTACTATAATAAGATAAAAATGTAAAAGTATCTTTTGTAAAGTTTAGAAAGAAACATGAGCTATTTTATTATTTTTAAAAAAGTTGTTTAATGCTAGTTTAAAAGAAAATTTCTGTGTCCTGTTTTCTAAGACACCGATCACACAGGAATGTACCTGTTATTCAAAGACTCCTAGATTCTGTTACTCAGAGGCTCCTAGAGATGCAGGCACCTGTTTCTGAATGTCCTTCTTTTAAACTCTGTATTATTAACATCTTAGGAAAATCAAAGCCTCAAGTTATTGATCTGATTGACTGCTGGACTGAATTCATTCAACCAAAGTGAAGCTAAAAAATGTTCCAGAACACAGTAACAGCAAGGGACTGTATTTCAGTTCACAAACATAATGGACATGTCATTTATTTAGTTCAATACACCACAATCTTGCTGTGGAAGATTATGAATTTAGATATAAATGCTACACATAAAGAATAGCTATAGACGCTTGCTGCCGTCTTGCAGCCAGACTTCCTATCTGAACACTGATTCTACAGCTTGCGATGAAATGAAATTGTGCAGGTTATCTTCGATCCGTATATTCTGACATTGTCAAAAATGACAAAATTAATATATCTTCATTAAACCACAAAGATTCCTATTTCACACTGTGTTGGTATCAAGAACATAATTCATATACATTATTTCTATCATTGCATATGCTACTATTTTAAAATCTGTAGTTGAATACTTAAATTTTTAAGCACAAAATGATATAATAAAAAATTCATTCATTGATTTAAATTAAACTTAATTTAAGTTAAGTTTTTTGTCTGAAATGTGTAATATCTTGTTTTTGAAAAATAAATTAGAAATATTTATTCAATGACAGTTTTACATATAGAAATTTTTTAAAAATATACATATCTTTATTTATCTGTCTGATATATGAAATTGATTAATATTTTCTCCCTTTTAATTACCTGCATGGTACCAGTTTGCCAATGTTCCGCCTAATTAATACTGCATTAGACATTTTTTCTTCCTGGAAATGGCTTATGAGTGTAATCTTGTGGTATAGTGTGTGTACTGTAGAAACAGCACGCAAATTGGGAAAATTTCTTATCTAATAAAAGGAATATGAAATTCCTAAAAGAATTTATAGTATAAACATAAAGATCCACAGGATGTGGGAGTTTTATAACTGGCACACAAGCATAAGACAACATGATTGGTTTCCACACTATATTATATTCTAGTACTCTAGAACCATATAGGACAAAGACCTCTCAGAATGCCTGTGAGGTAATACAACATCTTTTATTTCATTAATCAGTAACTAAAGCAACAAAAAGCTTGTCACCCTCTTTGGAATAATAACTCAAACACAGGTTACATCAATGGGTCTTCCTGAAGGTTTCTTCAGTCATAAAGTTTCTCATAGAGCAAGTTCCCTTGCTATGAGTATCAAGAAATATTAAAATATTTGTGTAGGACTTCAAATACAAGAGTACTTCAAGTCAAATGAATGGAAAATCAAGCAGATAAAGGCTCCAGCAAAGCTCTGGATGTCATGTAGAAACCAGGACTCAATGGCCTCACATACCAATATCTTTGCATTTCCTCATGAGAGATTAAATTAACATAGTATGACTTCATTTCAGCACAAAGCAGATGCAACATAAAATTAATTATCACTGTTATATACCCTAATAAATTATCCATGTGTAAATTATGTTATAAAAACATTAACTTATTGAAACATTTCTTATAACCATTGCTCAAATACGTCATATTAAATATGACATTTAATATGATTATTTTAAATTGGGCTTTTGTGGGTTTATATGAGGTAAAACAACACAACTGTCAACATGATTTTATATTACCAACTTTAAATGATTAAAACATTTATTTTCTTTGAATTCCTCATATTTTAATCACTTATATGTAATGGCAGAAGAAACTTTTTTATTTATTCATTCATTGTGTGAATATATGTGTGGACACACATGTGCCATGAAAAGAGACAATGAGTGAGAATTGGATGTCTCCTGTCAACTTACTGATTTCGGGAATCAAATTCAGGTGGTCAAGTTTTCCAACACATGCTGTTACCAGTTGCACCAACTCACTGGCCCAGAATATTATCTTAAAGTCATTTTCTTTCATTTATTTTATAACTTACTTCAGTAGCTGAAAATTTTCCCATTAGTATACATCAGTTCTAAATACATTCTCAATTATTTGACCCTGACATACATAATATCTATGTTATCTTTTCCTCTTTGCAGAGGTCTTAGTTCACTTGTGGTTTATCTGTATTTTAACTTGCAGTTTACTGTCAGATATTGTAAAAATATCATTTTTCTTTGTTAAATAATAAATCAGTAAGTTCCTCAAGACCTATCACCTGTTTTAATTCAGATAGATTTACAAAAAAAGAACTTAAATTAAAATAAATCCACAGAGTGATTTTGAATTTTAAAACTCTCTTCTTATTTACATGTCTGGATAATTTCAGGTGCACAGTTTGTTCACTAGTATAAAATTTTGACAATGTCAAGCATGGGAGCAGAACAAAATATACCATGACTAAACAAGAAAAGAAATTGGTGTCTGTTAGGTATTTCACTCTGAAAACTGAATTTTATTATGCTCAATTTACAACATATTTGAATTATGTATCTCACATGTCCTTTTCAAATTTTTTTTTCAGGGCTTAAGTAGCATATATGTGCACACACACACATATATATATACACATATATCTAACATGTGTGTGTATATATATATATACATACATACATGTGTTTGTATGTATAATAGACACAATGTCATATTGAATTCTCTCTGTCGAAGTCCTTAGAAAATCAATATTTTATTACTTTATGTGATTTTTATACATGTCATATTTAACAAAATAATTTTACTTTGTTTTCAGACATACATTATTTCATTTTAATTATTGGTATTTCCAATCTGTGTATGGAATGTATACAAGCATTTAAAAGCTCAAATCTTAGATAATTAATGTAAACTTGAAGTGGATTGTTTTCTCAAGTTGAAATACCAAATATATTTTCTATTATGTCTAAATTAATATGAGTTGAAAATATTAATGGCTCTTGACATTTACCACCCTTTTCTATATAGATCTCATAAGCTGCTAAATAAAAACTCATTGCCTTGAAATAGTGAAAGATGATTTCTCCAAAGAAGTACTTCAAAAAAAAAAAGCTAGGATTCTTATGATGTCATAGTGCAGGGAATGCATGCTTTTTACCTCTTGTTCTACCATTATCTGAAAGGACTTTCCACTTCTCAGCTCATCATAGCTGCAGTGAGCCAGCTTGTACATGCACATACTAGCACAGTGAAAGAGAAAGGTGGGGCCAGACTATGATCTAGCATTTGGCAGTGCTAAATGAGTCCACTCCTACTTGGCTAGCAATGATGACCTGCATTTGCAGGACTCCAGAGAGGATAGAGAAACACTGGCATGATGGAGCACCTGTTTGTAAAATTTCATATAATCCAATAATATATCCAGATAGATAAGTAGATTCATTAAAATAATGGAAAACTTTAATACAACATACCCTACTTTGTGAGTCCTAAGCTACCTATGAATATATATGTATACATATCGGAAGTCACATTATATTCAGTGAACCAGAAGATCAATAAATTCTGCCCTATAAATTAAATAAAGTTCTTTAAATTGAGCAAAGTTGAAGTCAAGTAATTATATTCTCATGCGTTTATGATCACAATGTACAGTACTAAGTAATTACTTTAGAGTACTCATGCATAAATCACATCATTAATTGGTTTATTCTGGGAATGTCTCCAGGCACAATTCTAAATCTCCCTAGCTGGTAATATTACAAACTACCCTAGTATAAACGCAGCTTTCCCAAATCACTGCTAATGTAGGTGTGTGGGAGAATGACTGGGTATCATGTTTGATAGCAAGTACAGGTACAAGAGGAATAACCTCAAACACGACCAATCAGAGAAGAAGAAAATGAATCCAAATCTCCAGTTACAGTTCAGCAAATGCATTCGGATGCACATGTTTTATAAGAACATGCATTTATGTATGTTGTATTCATTACATATACTTGGATATCTATGTCTTCTAATCAGATAACACTATCCTTATATATGTACCATGCATTCATTTTGAGCTATATCTTTCCAGCAGGCATTTAAAGTTTCAATTTAAGAAAAATCATAAAACATATTAACGAAAATATGAGATTTTCAATGACTCCGTGTATTTTTCTTCTCAATTGTATACATTTATAAACATTTTGAATGTTCATTACTTAAAATACATTGAGATTATAAATGACGAGTTTAAGTGCATTACTATTGTCATTGGTAGTGACTTTAAGCCACTAAAATTTTGTAACAATAAACATATTTATTTGTTGTTGCTATAACACTAGCCACTAATATGAAGAGAAGTAATACAACAATGTTTTAATTTTCATGTTTTCTCTGTTTTTATTTAATTTTAAAGACATAAATCTTATTTTTACTCTCCTATTTTTCTCTCCTCTTCTAAGACTTTCCTTCCTCTTTTATTTCCTTTGTCCTCTCTGTTCTTTTTTATTCTGCTACCAAATTGAAGGTGATAGCATCTCAGCAAGGAAACTGTGTTCAAGTTTGATAAGAATTGATGGTAAATTTTGGTGTCTTTGGCTATGACGGGTATGTTTGTACACTGCACATGTGTGGCTGATGCTGTAAGACTGTGTACTGGATGCAAAATGGCAGACAAAGCAACACCAACGATGTGGATTTTTGTTGCTGTTTTGCTTTGTTTTATCAACTATATTTTCCTGGCATTAGGATTTTAGTAGACTAAAACGTCTTGGATTTGTTATATTTACAATGAAGTGATGAGGCTCAACAGAATGTGTAATTTATTTTCTCAATTTCCAAGGCTAGAAATTCAGAGTTACTGTCCTGGGAGAATCTGCAGGTGATGAAATGAATGGCTCCAAGGAGTCTGATGGCATCATTTGACCTTCTCTTGCTCTTGAGTGTCTTGAGTTCACTATCTGATGACTTTTCTATTCATAGCCATGACCAAGGGTAATATTATATCATATTATTACAGCAAAAATGCTTCTGTATGAAATATATGTAAAAGATGCCTGTTGAGAGCACTCTATGGTGTATCCAGTGACTGCTAGAGTCATTGCTTTCTCCATATAGTATGACCTGTTTAACCTTGTACTCTGTAATTTTAACCCATAGATACAGTTGCTTAGAAAGTTTAGCATCACATTCACCTTAACCAACATATAGTGCATGTTTTGAATTTGAATTCTCATTCTCTGTAAATAGCAAAATTTGCTATGTACAATATGCTTATAATTTTAGGTGAAGAGAAAACAGTGTTGTATGTCTTAATTATATAATCTCTAAGCTAATTTCCTTAGTATTTTAATCCAACAAGGTACTGTATCTCACTTTCTGTATTGTATCATTAATTTTCAGAATTTCAATATTTGTTAGAAAACTTCCCTTGATGTTTCAACTAGCATCTAATATACAAACTCTGTATGTTGGTGCTGAGTTAACCTCTTGGAGAAACCCAGAAATTAACAAAATTCTCTATATAATTATAATTCAGATATTCAATAGCATCATGTATGTGTTCACATGCTAAGCTGAATATTTACTATTAAGCATTTATGCCATGTATGAGCTTTCTTTATTTTGATAATTAATGTCACCATTTTCTAATTTTTCCTATTTTTCTAAGGACAAATTATTTTTTTAGTGTAACTTTATGTAATTGCCCAGTTTTAGAAGAACACAAACAGTATATAAATAAAAGAACAGCAAGAAAAATATGTCCTAAGATTTTTATCACCAAAGACACTCATGGTTATCTATGTATTTAAGATTGATATTATTATTTATTTCATGTATGTTCTTGTAGATTGAATTTCCAGGAAACCAACACTGGAATTCTAGAACCGTATTCTTTGTAAAAGCATTTGTGAATGGAAGGGACAGGCCTGTAGACTCAAGGACTAGTTAGAATGTACTACTTTGGAAGCCTCAGGCAAAAGAACTACATAAAGAATTTCAGAGCTACAGAGTTCCACATGAACAGAATGCTTGAGATAAAGGGCTAGAACCCATTCCTACATTGTGGCAGGTTGGGGGATACGGAGAGTCTGTAGCACAGACAGTTTCTTAAACCAAACAGCTGCCTTTTGCAATAGATGAAGGCTGGAGACAGTCTTATTTGCAAACTATGTAAAGCTAGTGTGCTGTGCAGTTGGGAAGTCAACACCAGGTCCTGATGCTGTGTCATGGAATTACAACTCATATCTTTGCTTTGAAATCTTTTTCACTTGCTCATAGTCTAAATGTTAGATATCTCAGGTAACAGTTAATTCTTAAATTCTCTTGGTGTTTAAACAGTTTTAACTTTTACTAATTGGTTCTTGGAGTTCTCTACACTAAGAATATTCTCTTTACTAAAACTATAGTTTTGTTCAGAGTGATGTGAATTGGGAAATCATTTCAATTCGATGTGAATGATGTGTTCAGATACTACCTAAAATGTTTTTCAAGATTTCACAAGCTAATGAGCAAGAGCACATAATAAAATTTAATTATGTAGGACTGAAGTCTTCCTTTTACTCTAATCTCTGAGATACTGATTGAGTTTAATTTTATAGTCTGATTATGTTGCTATAAACAACTGTACCTAATCTACAATCTCAACTGTCAGGTTAAAATTTTAGTTTTGAAACTTCAGCAAAGAGATAAGATGGGATTGATCTGTGAAATTCAAAGCAGAGACCCATAGGAAGGCAGTGAAATATAAAACTAAAGAGTAACACACACACACGTACACACACACACACACACACACACACACACACACACACACTAATATTGCTACCATCTATACATCGTGTCACATCCTGAAATTCCAGCATCTGGGTTTGCAGAGGAAGGATGATCAGAGTTCACAATAATCCTTTCCTGCATAAGACTTTTGAGGCCAACCTCGGCTATTTAAAAGTACATACTTAGTAGACAATCCAAGTCTAGAGACCAATCAGTCACTAGCATGATTGCCTTGCAAACACAAGTGCCTGATTTTGGTCTCCAGAACTAATAATAATATATAAATAAGCATATGTTAAGTATGAGAGGGTGTGTTTTTTTTTTTATTTTATCACCTGAAATGTAGTGGCAATTGGGTTTCTGAAACCAGCTAGGACCCCAGCATAGATTACTTAACACTCCAGGTCACTGAGAGACCTGGAGTCTAAAACAGATAGATAGATAGATAGATAGATAGATAGATAGATAGATAGATAGATAGATAGATAGATAGATAGATAGGTATGTAGGTAGATAGATAGATAGGTAGGTAGGTAGGTAGATAGGTAGGTAGGTAGGTAGATAGATAGGTAGGTAGGTAGGTAGGTAGGTAGGTAGGTAGGTAGGTAGATAGATAGATAGATAGATAGATAGGTAGGTAGGTAGGTAGGTAGGTAGGTAGGTAGGTAGGTAGGTAGATAGATAGATAGATAGATAGATAGATAGATAGATAGATAGATAGATAGATAGATAGGCAGATAGATAGATAGATAGATAGATAGATAGATAGATAGATAGATAGATAGATAGATGGATAGATAGAGATATAGTGAATGGCTCCTGAAAATGATACTTGAGGTCTCCACATAAATGCACCTGTATGAACATTTGCAAATACAGACCACTGATAGAAACCTAACAAAAACGATACATATTTTCTCTACTTATTTATTTTTAACTATTATGAGTAATATCCCAAAGGTATATTGTTATTTTGCTGTTGTCAGTTAAATGGAGAATTGAACCCTTTCTGCCTTTGTGAGTCTTTAGGCAGTCTTGAAATAGGTGTGGATGTTTTTCACAGCAATTTCTGAATACCTTCATTTATTTAGGGGGTAAGTATAAGGTTCGACAAGGTATGAGTTTACACCTTTCTCCAAAAATATCTCTACTATTTCAATTATAACTAAACTGCCTTATAAGACTGCATCTCTGCAAGATAGAAACAATGCCAGACCCTCTTGTCTGTGTTGAGGATTTGGATTGGGTTCTCCAAAGGAAGATTTTTAATACTAAGTATCAGGAAGGAGTTTTTAAGACCAACAATAAAAATCAACTGGACCTCAACATATCTGTATCTTGAAAACCTTTTTTAATAGTAAATATGTTTTTCTTGACTCATGTATTCCTACCTGATTAAATATTAACAATCATGTAATAGGTGCATTAGAAAGAATTTAGCTAAAAGGCCACAGCATGCACCAGCACACGCAGAGATCAGCCAAATAGAAATAATATTATCAATGTTTTTCGCTGTGGCAAAACATATCAGAAATTTAGGAAGATTGTTGTTAAGATCCTTGCAAAAACATTATTGGCTTCAGAGCAATCAAAGGAAATCAGGTGTCAGCTATTGATTTAGGTATTCTGCAATGGATCGCCTCATGCAGATGGCAATGAGTGAAATAATATCCTCATTCTGAGGATAAGAGAACTTCTTTTCAGAGGCCTTCAGGGGCTTCATTTCATTTAGAATTCCTATGCTTTTCAGCATATGTTCAGACATAATGCATACATTAGATTCTTTTGAGAATGGGACAAGTTCATTTATTGCATAACATTTTATTTGTACTGTTTTTTTTAAATGACTCTAACATAATTTAATTTATTATATAGTGTACTGCCACTTTACTTTGATGTCCTTTTACTTGATGCAAGAAGTCATGGTATTTGTACCAACACCTAAAAATAACTATAAGGAGATTTGAGTATTGGTGCATGAGTTTAAAATCAGCGAAGCACAGAATTTCTCACACAACTGTTTTATGTCCATTACAATGCTACTTACCTTAAGTAATGGTTCCAGTTTCCACAAACCGTCAAGTATGCAAACTTAAAATGAATTTTAAATTTTAGAAGTGCTGATAACATCTGCCTTGTATTTAGTATCTCCTTTTAATTTATATGTATGTCTGCTATGGTGCATAAACATATGTGTACCACATGCACGCAGCAGCCTGAGGAGGCAGAAGTGGGTCTAGCTGATTGAGGATCTCCTGGAGCTGTTGTTACAAGCGACTGTGAACCATCATGTGATTGCTGGTAAATGAATTCAGATCCTTTTTAAGAACAGTAAGCACACTTAATTTCTGAGCCATCTCACTAACCCAAATTGATTAAATAATTGTCTTCAAAAAATTATTTCCAGGATTTATGTGGTTGAAATCATTGAATTCATATAACATACGAAATTCTGCGGTTCTGGAGGATTTGGGAATTACCTTGATTTTCCATGAAGAAAACTTAACAGGGCCATGAAAACTTTGTAAATTGTGCAAAACGTATTACCCCAAGTTTAAGACTTTTAAGAACAGGTAAATTTTCACAGCGACAGACAGTGACTAACTGTAGCTCATTTACACTATATGAACCTCCTCTAAGCACACCAGTGTGGACACCTCCTCTATTGAGTGCAGGTGGTAATTTAAATGGACTTCTTGTTTTTTGTTTGTTTGTTTTTTGTTTGTATCAAGGCAACGTTTCTCTGTAGCTTTGGTGCCTGTCCTGGAACTAGCTCTTGTAGAAAGGGCCTTGAACTCAGAGATCCGCCTGCCTCTGCCTCCCAAGTGCTGGGATTAAAGGCTTGCCCCACCACTGCCCAGCTCTTAAATGCACTTCTGTAAAGTATTTATTTGCAGAAGAGAGTGACTAGGCTATTTTAACTGTTGATAGTGCTGAGATAGCCACTTCTGTTTTACTCATCTAATAATAAGCTATTCTTCTGATGGCTCTGAGAAAGCACAGCCTGAGGGCCTGTCAGATGGCCTTTGACAATTGTGAGTGGAATCTGAAGGTAAGGAGTGGAACCCACTGAAATCCAAGAAGAAAACAAGATCCTCAGTCCCTTATAATGGAGACAGAATTCTGCTAGCAATCATCAAGTCTTGGAAGAGTATCTTGGTCTCCACAAGAGAAGGCAGATGAGCATCACTTTGATTTTAGTCATTCGAAACTGTAAGATGTGTACACATCATTCTTGGCACATAAAATATGCTTAGTAAGGAAGGTGCTGTTTCAAGCTGCCAATTTTGTAACTGGCGTGCCCCTAAAATTGTACTGGAGTTTAGTATAGTTTCAAAAGATGAAAATGAGGTATGATATGCTTATTTTACAAAAAATAGTACATGTATAGTTTTAAAGAGTTAATATCATATATGCTAAGCATGTAAAAAAAACAATTTAAAATTTATTTGGGAGTTAACATTGGCAAAACAGCCAATGTTATTATTTCAAAAGTAGTTTGTATCCCAACCAGGGATTTAGGTTCCTTTAGGAAGCACAGAGATCCATATGGTATGTCACCAAATATCAGTACAGTCAAAACTAAAGGAAGCATATCGAGATCTTCACTGTCTAAAATGGAATCTGTGGATGTCAGAAACAATATGCCTTAGATATCAGGCCCGACAGCAATGATGTAAATTAGGCCTTTACCCAGGCTTTGTCTCTTGAAATTGTCCGGTCCATGCAGGAACTCAGAAACTGGCAATGTATCTATATCCCTGGTATAAAGATCTCTTACATGAATCCTAAATCCGATCATAAACTGGCCTGTAAAATGACACTTGCCCTTTCATTTGAGGTCTGGGGAGTAGTATTGCTCATTCAAAAATTCATAGGAAAATTATCAGATCTTTGCTCCCAGTGACTGGACTTTGACTTTGTCTGACTTTGAGTCTCTTCCAATTCTTCTTAGCTGGGGTAGGGAGTGATCCTGAGTTAGAGGGAGATATATTCTTCCATCCCATTGCAAAATACTACCATACCCATCTTCAAAAGTAAATGTCAAATGAAGTGACCTTCATATTTCATTTCAGCCCCTCACTCTTATCTGGATATAATGCTACCTATCCAAATTCCAAAATATGACCAAAACTCATCTGAATGACTGGAAGGAGGCCCATTGTACTTCTTTAAACTCTAGGTCTGTAAGATGCCCATCATCTGGCTTTATTTCTCTATTATTGCATTATAACAGTTTTACTGTCCCCCAACAAAAACCTGGAAGAAGAAATACACACCCATGACTTCAAACCTCAGTGTTATCTTTTAACCCCATAATCCAGTGTCAATACTGCCACCTAAAGATCTATCTATTGATCTAGTGGAAGACTTCTCAGAAACTACAAGGAACTATACGTTTCTAAGTACTAGTCGCATCCCATTGCTGAACCTAACTATGAACTAGGAGCAGTCATCTGTTCATTTTCCCAGAGCCAGATGAACAGAGTGGTTCAAACTTGACAGACACAACAACTACCTGAGTTCCTTGTATAAGACCAATGATTGACCCGATGGGTTTCTGAGCAACAGGACCAGTAATTGATGTGGTTCTAATGTTCTAGATTGAAATTATGGAAACTTCAAAGGGATTCAATCAGAAAAGGTCTTAATTTATGAAACCAATCTTGAAAGACTAAAAAATTATATTAATTTCTTCCAGCTCAGTGATACAAAAACAATTCCACATAGATCAGTACTAATAAAGCAGTTAAAACCACACCTAGGAAATTCATGAGCACTCACTACTAACAATAAATTAAAACTATGAATTGCCTGACAATTCAAAAATAATCTTATTGAGCTCAATAACACACATCAACAAACAGTAAATTAAAAAAATGAAGTGAGAATTATTTGAAAACAAAACAAAAAAAGAACAAGAAATATATAGTGTATAAAAGGTGTCATAAAAACATATTCTAAACTTGAAAATGTGATGATAAAACTAAAAAGTTTATACATTAAACAGTCATCTCTATCATGCAAAAAGAAATAAACTTTTAAGTGGAACATTTGAGATTAGCTAGCTAAGAAACAAAAATGTAGCGGAATGGAAAGAATGAGGAAATAATAAAGAATTTTATAGTATACCCAAACTCAAGATGACTTGCTGTCATGGGTTTCCAGATATAAAGGGGCATTAAATAGACAGAATAATGGATTACTGAAAGTGTCTCAATCCATAAACCTCAAAAGATCCTTAAAGAGTCATCAAACCATATTACCTAGGGAAATAGAATGATCAAATTATCAAAATCAACATGAAAGAAACAAATTTGAAAGCTTGAAAAGCAGTTCCTAAAATATAGCTTGTACACAGAGAAAGTTTTATAAGGATATCCCTGAATTTCTGGTCAGAAATCTTGCAGGTCCAAATGGAATGCGTTAACAGAGTCAAGGCAATAGTAAAAGAGTCTTCTGTTAATATGAACATTTATATATGGTATCTTAAGACATAAGCACACATTCAAATTCAGATACATTTCCTGTGGTATGTTTATGAGACACGTGCCAATGACAGTGCATAAATTATTAAATCTATTAAAATATCTTATTTTTATTTTGGTTTTATATTCCTAAGGTGTAATATCCAGCTATTGTATCTTACAATTGATTATTTGGTTTTATTTACATAAGTACATACACTTTGAGGAGAAATTTAAATTCCATGCTAAATTATGATTGCTTTTGTTCTCTTCAATATTAGCATCATCTTTATAGTCATCTATCTATCTATCTATCTATCTATCTATCTATCTACTTATACTTTATACTTAGAATATATTATATATATATAATATATTATTTATACTTAGAATATATTATATTCTATATAATATATATTCTATATATAATATATTCTAAGTATAAATAAGAACAAGGTATGATGACCATGTCTGTCATTCCAAAACCTTGGATGTTTATAAGAGGAATTGATATGAGTTTCAGACCAGTAAGATTTGCAGTATAATGTCCTGCTTGAAAGAATATTGTTTTAAGTATATAAGTATGTAGTTTGGAAATAGACCAAAGTATCTACTCATCATCCTGCTTTAATTAGCACATTAAAGTTTGTCAAATATGTTGGCATCAAAATGGTTTGAAGGGTGGAAGAATGTAATGAAGTAAAACATTTTTATTTTAAAAAGTCACTGTTTTAGAAATGAATAAATATTTTAAATAACTTGATTTCCAATCTCTAAGGATCTTAGTGTAGGCAATTTTATTTACACGTACTTTCACCATGTACATAACATTTTTTTTTCCTGTACAATTGTGTTGCCAGGCTCTCACTTCTATTTGTGTACAGGAGCAACTGTCAATAGTGAAGTGTGTCTCACCCACACTATTGGGTAATGTTGAAATATCGAGATTTCTTATCATAATATGACTTCACTGATGAGTATTTTCCTAATTAGCTCAGTTTCACGTGGGAGTAAGATTCACACAGCAGATGGCATTCACACACGGCATTTTGATTCATGACCATGGTAGAGTTCTGGGTAACTCAGTATTTGTTCTGTGCTAGAAAAAAAAGAAAATAAAGAGAAGGCGCAAGAGAGGGAAGAGAACGAAGTATAATAACTTGAGAGAAAGACTACTAGTTGGCATTAATATGCTTATGTCATGGATCTATCTACTCTCAGGCATGTTGGTGCACACTGAAGCCTGAGGAAGATGGCTTCTAGAATTATTGATGATGAATAGTTTGAGGACAGATTACTTATGGTAATATTTGAAAGGGTCCCTACTTCACCTCTCACTTAAGTCCAATGCCTGGAAATATTCTCCTGTCTGCTGTGGATATTCACATTTACTATTATACTATATGCTAGTCTTATGTCACTTCATCGCATTCTTCAACACTAAGCTTTTGCATATTTTAGGTTTTAAAAATTGTTGATAACTTTGAGGAGGGGCTTGGAAAACTATAGATAACTAATTCAAAGTTTGATCTTCCAAAGCAAGATACTCTAGAAAACAGCTTTTAAACTTCAAAAGATAATTTGAATTAATTCTTTTTTTAATAACTGTAAAATTTTGAACATATCCATCCCTTTCAACCTCCTCCCTTCCCACATTTTCAATTCTCCTATCTCTCCATAAAATCTTCGATATTATTCCCCTTTTTATTTTTTGAGGACAGTGGGTGAGTAGGATATTTTTCCAGCTTGCAGAAAATTGAATGACATCTGCTATATTTTTCAGTTTTCCAGAGTTGTGTTATAATAGTGAAGAATTTCAGTTTGTGTATTGGTGATCTTTGCATTACTGTTCCCAAACCCTTGATAGAATTTTTTTTTTAAAAAAAAAGACGGATTTAGTTGGTCTCCTGGTTTTGGAGGGTTCAGCCCATGGTTGTCTTTCCCACAAACATTTGATGTTGAGATAATAGGGCAGAAGATAAGTTTTTATTTTATGGCAAGCCAAGAAAAAGAGAGAGATGAAATGCACACTCAGGACTACCATTCCTCTTTTCCCCATTTCTTGTATCCAGGCTTCTAAACCTTGTGCTAACCATATCAAGTCAGGACATCCCCATTCATCAAATCTACTCTAAAAGCATCTTGACTGACAGGGAGAGGGAGGGAGAGGGAGAGGGAGAGAGAGAAAGACTGGCTTATTCTACTCTGCCATAGGCCAAAACAACTTTATTCGTTAGCCAATAAAAGCAACATTTCATATTGAGTACTCTCTAGTAGAATATAGGACTCTATATGTGAGTCCTATAGTATTTTTAAAAACATATCCAATAATGGTTTAGTTAAATAGCTTGCTATACCTATTTCAAGCTTGTTGCGAAATCTCCAAACTTATTTCTATACTGGCAGCAGTATTAACAATCTGACCAACAACAAGTGAGTGTCTCCTTTTCCTTACATCTATCCCAATCTTTTTGTAATTTCTTTCATTGTATATTTAATTTATGTTGGAGAAGGGAGGCTACTTGTTCATTTATGGCCACCTGAATATCTTAGACATGAAATAATCACATAGAAACTAACTAAATCACTGCTTTGCCCATTAGCTCTAGCTTCTTATTGGTTAGCTCTTATATTAATTTAACCAATTTCTATTAATCTGTGTTTTGCCATGTGGCTGTGACTTACCAGGCGAAATTCCCAGAGTCTGTCTCTCATGGCTCCATTGTGTCCTTCTAACTCCGCCCTTCTTTCTCCCAGCATACAGCTTAGTTCTGTTCTTCCCTGCCATAGGCTCAAAGTAGTTCTTTATTCATTAACAAAAAAGCAACACATAGACAGAAGGACCTCCCACACAATTACATTTTCTTGATGGCTAAGGATTTAAGTTTTTATTTTGCTTTTTAAACTTTATTTGTTCTTTCAAAATTTCATGTACTGAGTTTTGATCACATTTACACCCCCTCTTCCAACTCCTCCCCAATTCACACCTCTTCCAATCCCATTTATTTTTGTCTTTCTCCTCAAGGCTAGTTATACTGTCAAAATATTTCTCAATGTTTGGCCTTCCACTGGAGAATGGTTGGTTGATTCATCAAGAGGCATACTCTGAAGAAAAAAAAGTATCATTCCTTTTCTATCACCTAATAATTGCTAATAGAACCATCACTAGGGTTGGAATTTTGTTTCCAACTCCCCTTCTGTATGCTGGGATGTTTTCCTGGCTTGAATTTGTATAGGTCCTTTTATGCTGACATAACTTCTCTAGTTCATAGGTGCAAATGTTTCCTGCTTTATCATGGAAGTGGTTTCCTTATGGTCATCTACCACCTCTGAATCTAAAAGTCTTTTGTCCTCTTTGGTAATGACCCCTGATCATTTAGAGTAGAGTATGTGATGTATATGTTTAGGGCTGCACATTCTACAGTCATTCTCAGCACTTTAGCCAGTTGTGGTCTATGTTGATCATTATTTAGTGCAAACAGAAGGTTATACGACAGGAGCAGAGAAATGCTGTAGTTTATGTGTATAATTAGAGGTCATTAAGAATTTATAAATGTTGTTTAGCTGGATAATAGTAAAAGGTCCTTTACTAGGTAATATCACCTATTTAGTCATGGATTACATGGATTCTTGACTCCAAATCTTCTAGGCATGGGATTTATCTTTAAAAAAAGATTAAATTACTCACAAGAAATATTGGTTGCTCCAAGGTATTACAGTTTTACATCAGTAGGTATTTACTTTTAGGGCACTCATTATTGTGGCTTGAAAGTTTTACGACTGGATGTTTCTCATACCCCCCAGTATCATGCATAGAACCTTCCCACACTATGAAGAATGTCAGTAAGAATGAAATTTCAAAGGGGAAGTATATAATGGGAAATAATTCAATGCAGTAGGAGTGAAGGTGTAAACAATAATTAAAATTTTTCAAAAATGTCATATGGAAGTCTAATATTGTATCAACTTGCTAATTAATAGCCATAATAGAATGCCCTTAGTGGACACCAGAGACTGACCAAGGAAGAGCTTAATCCCAGAAATGGGATACATCTTTTTTATATTGTTGGCAAATGGGTTATAATGATACTCAGTCACAGGCTATTGCCGATGATCTTGGTTACAATTTAAGACTTGAGAATAAGGTCAAATTACACACGTCAGTCCTAAAATATAGAAAAATTAATAATTTAAAGTCCCAGATAATTAACCTTAAAAATTTATTTTCTACACCCAAAGTTTTAAGGTGATTTTTCTGCTTATTTTTATTTAGTACTTTGTGTACTCTAGATGCCTGACTTCATTGTGTCTGATTTTATACCAGTACTATGCTGTTTTGATTACTGTGGCTGTGAGTATAACTTCAAATCAGAGGTGGTGGTATCTTCAGCAATCCTTTGACTTTCAAGATTATTTTAGTTATCCTGAGTATTTTTGGTTTGCATGTTATTTTTGAGATGAAAATTTTTCAATTTTTCTGAAGAATTGTATTGGAATATTGATGTGGATTTCACTTAATTTGTTTATTGTTTTTTGTAGAATGTCCACATTTACAGCATTAATCCTCGCAGTCTATGAGGACTGGGTGTCTTTCCATCATGGAATATCATCTCCAATTTCTTTCTTCTGTGTCTAAAGGTTTTAGTTATATAATCTTCACTTCTTTGATTATAACTATTTCAATTCTTTTGCTTTTAGTCTACAGCAAATGAAATTATTTCCATGAAACCTTTCTTGGAATGTTTACTGTTGCTGTATAGTAATGTCACTGATCTTTGTGTGCTAATTTTTCATCTTGTAGATTTTTGCTGAATGTATTATCAGCTATGAGAGTTTTCTTGTGGATTATTAAGGATCTTCTATGTACAAATTTATACCATTCCAAATAAGTCTACATTTCCATCCTCCTTTCTAGGATATTTCTGCATTACCTCCTTATATCATGCCATTGTTTCAACGAAGATTGTAGGCATTATGTTGAGCAGGTGTGCAGACAGTGGGCACCCATTTCTTTATACTCGAATTTTTCCCTTTGTTTTTTATTTTGCACGCTTTGGGGTTTTTGTATATTGCCTTTATTTTGTTGATACATGTCCACTGTGTCCCTAGCTCTCCACAATTTTAACCATAAATGTATGCTGAATTTTGTCAAAGCCTTCTTCTGCATTTAATAATACCATCTGTTCCTGAGTCTGTATTGGTGATAGATTATATTTTTTGATTTGTGCATGTTAAATCATGGTGGATGATCTTATGATGTGTTCCTAAATTATATTTGCCAGAATTACATTGAGAATTCTTGTGTCTATGTTCAGATTGATCTATATATTTTTAAATTTGATTTTTATTGGATTTTATTGGAGGTGTTTTCCTCTTATTTTTACAGAATAATTTGAGAGGTACTAGTTTCAGTTTTTCATTGCCATCCTGGGAGAATTCTGTGTGGAATCCACATGAATCTGTGCTCTTATTTTTGGTAGATTTTTAATTGCTACTTTTTTATGTACCCAAGTTGTTGGTTCCATAAAATGCACTTCCCAAAAAATTAAACAGTAAGTGCTTTTGGTTACATTCTGTAAGTTGAAGGTGAGACCGCATTGCTAAACATAAAGTATGGGAAGTATGGAGAACGAAAGCCAATACAGACTTTCAGGCTTCAAAAATGTTGGTTTATTTCATGCTGAAAAGTTCAGTACATGTTACCAGTTGAAAAAGGACAGCCTCAACCTTCTCCAGGTGTCCACTGGGGCAACAGCAACATGAAAGTTATTCAAGTAACTATTGCTATATTTACTCTCATTACTTAAAATTCCTGCTCCATAAAATTGAACACGTATCTGGTACTATTAACGGAAACAAATCCCATGACTTTTTAGGTCTTTGCCTTAGGAGAGAAACTTACACTAGACTTCTCCTAATAACCAAGTAAAAAACTGTAACCTTTGCTTACCTTGATACACATAGATTACGGCATCTTTCAACTCTTACTGAAGGAAGGATCTACTTTTTGCAATATACTATTGTTAATATAGAGTGCTCAGATCTATATGTTATATCTCTATCACAGCTTCCCCATAAATCACATTGTGGAATAAGGTGCAGAATGATTGTAAGAGCCAGAAAGAGAAGATTTTGTAATAAACAGTATGACTGAACAGGATATTATAGTTGCACATGTGAATTCACAGTGGCTGGGACTGACCATATGCAGAAAGAACTTCACAAGATGAAGCCAGTCCAAATTCACAATAGAAAGAAAAAGGATATCAGGGTGCCTGGATCCTAAGTAGCCTTTGGGAGTTATTGGTTTCAGGAGGAAGTTGTTACTATTTTCAAAGATGGGGCACCAGCAAGGCTACATATGTTTCAATAGATAGCCACATGTACACATAGTCTTCCCCTAGAAGACCCTTTAGGTACTTTATTTAAAAGGAGCACATGAAGTTGGGAAGAGAAAGTAGTGGTGATGGGGTAGGTGATGTATTGGAGCAGATGGAGTAGAGAGTAGATTTGATCAAAATGTGTGTGCATGTGTGAATACCAGAAATAATTTTTAGGTGTCAAACATAATTAGATCAATTTTGTAGGGTCATTAGTAAACTTAAAGATATTCCTTTGGGGAAATGAATCCCTCTTGAATCCTTGCTGAATACACAGTCACATCCTGTAGCTAAAGCCCATGTGAGTATGTGTGCTGAATACACGGAGGTCTTTGTATGAAACATCAATATAGAAAAATTAGTACTTTGGAGACAGTTGCACAAATATATATGTCATTGAACCTAAGATTGACTAAGTGGTAAAATAGGCCAACTTGTTCTCTACTGAAGATTTCTGTATTAGGTTTCTGGATTTTCCATCTTTCTAAAGACAGAGCTGAGGCCCAGATACAGGTCTAAATATTGTTCTGGGTCTGGAGAGAGAAAAGAGATTAATTGCCAGATGAAGGCCTCTATTTAGAGATATGTGCAAAGTGCACATAAAGAGCAAAATCTCTTCCAGTACACACATATTTAACAAGAACAAATGGGAATTTCAGCCAATTACCTCTGATATCATTTTTGATTTATTATCATCTTAATAACTCATGAACAATTTGAGCTTCAAATAATGATCCTGGTGTGATACTGCTGAAGGTTTCTGAATGAATGTTTTATGACAATCTCTAATAAAAGTTTCAATAACTAGTCATTTCTTCTGTATCTTCCCTTAATGGCCCCTTGGGGTCCTGTCAGCTTGATTCTGGTGAGCTCCTGTGGCTGAAAGTCGTTTGCTGGTGGTGTTTCCATAGGCTTGTAGACAAACTTCTATATACAGTCTAAGAAAGCATTGCTTCACTTCATTCAGTTTTTCAAAGGTTTGTTTTATTATTCTGAAAATTGATTTCTTTCGTTTGAAATGTAGTATTACAGTCGCCATACACTAAACTTTGTTGTGCAATAATGAAATGAATGCTACAAATCTTTCCTTCCCTTTTTTGTTTGTTTATTCTGACTTTTCATCAGCGAAACTCTTCAGCATCATGTATTACTCATATGCTCATGAAAATAATTTATTGGAAATTAAACTACTGTAATTTTTCCAATGCATTTTGCTTAAAAATGTATCACTATTTTTTAAACTGATTGGAACTATTTTTCAAACTCATAGAATAATACTTTTTAGCAACTACAAAGGACTATTTTGAAAAGAATTATACTGGTTTACTGTTGTGCACAGCAAACTACCTCAAGACTCAGTGGATAAAAATAGTGATCACGTATTACTCTTCAAATGTCTTTGAGTTGGCTTGAGTAGGCTGACTGCTTTCAAACTTTTGTGGCTGAAGTCTCTTCATTGAAATTCTGTAGCTGGTTGGAGTCATTTTCTTCACATGCCTTTCATTGTGCCAGGAGCAGCAGGGCATGCTCTAATCATTGCAGTGGCCAAGGAATAAATGATTGATCCCATATACTCTCATTGACTCTGTTCAGAACTAGAACAGGGTCAGTTCAGCCTCCATTCTACGGAACGAAGGAAAATTACATGGCGGGGAATGAGGTTAAGGGAGGGGCATTGTTTGTCAATAATGAAGCCTTAGAAAAGATATGAGTGCAATGATATACAAAGAAAGGAGGTAGCTGATACTGTGTCCCAAAATAACAGTGAAAAGTGAAAGGGAAACTTCATTCTATTAATTATAGGAACCAAACAGTCCTGCATCCTTTTGTCAATGTTTAATAATTGCAGGGTATCACAGTAGTAGAAATAAAATTAAAACATTGGCCAATAAGAACTTAAATAGTCCTCTTGCCTTGGAAACATGAGAAACAAGTGAACAGTTTATAAAGATAGCATTAATTTGATCCACTGATGTGGAGAATATCCTAAGTCAAAGAATCACAGAGTGAAGTTATAAAATTTTTGCAATATTCTTACAAACTATGGCTTGATAGAATGTAAAAACTTAGAACTTGTATGGCTTAGGATATAAGTTGAGGACAGTACACCCAAGTGATAGTAATTTCTTTAATTTGGACTAGGAAAAGGGGAGTCATGAAGAATCAAATATATATAATTTTTAAATTATCATACAAAATATTATGATTAAATATCGCATTCTCATACTGATGTTTGCATACTTTGTTCATATGCATTTCTTTTCTCTTCCATTTCACTCTCTCCATTGAATTCATTTTATGCATTTTAAGAAAGGAATTGTCTTTTAAGATATGGGAAAGATTGCTGGAAAAGCATATAGATAAAGTCAATACCAGCCCTTTCTAAGCAAATGTGATGGAACAAATTTTGTCTGGCTTGCAGAGGACAATGTTTTCCTGTCCTTTTTCTCTTTTCTCTGGGAAGCTTTCTATGTGCTAGCCTTGTATTCATTAAGACAGCAGCAATTAAAAAGGTCATTAATTATTACTAATAATAATTCTATTACCTCTGTAAAATCATATTATGATCTTTTAGGTATTTACCCTTCAATGCCTGCATCTTCTTTTTTATTGTTTTTATTGAGCTACACATTTTTCTCTGCTCTCCTCTCTTCCTCTCTCCTCACCATCATTCCTTCCACATGATCCCCATGTTCCCAATTTACACATGAGATCTTGTCTTTTTCTACTTCCCATGTAGATTATATCTATTTATGTCTCTCTTAGGGTCCTCATTGTTGTCTGGTTTCTCTGGGATTGTGAATTGTAGGTTGGTTTCCTTTGCATTATCTTTAAAAGCCACTCATGAGTGAGTACATATGATATTTGTCTTTCTGGGTCTGTGTTACCTTACTCAAAATGATGTTTTCTAATTCCCTCCATTTGCCTTCAAATTTCAAGATGTCATTATTTTTTTCTGCTGTGTAGTACTCCAATGTGTAAATGTACCACATTTTCCTTATCCATTCTTCGGTTGAGGGGTTGAGGGGCATTTAGGTTGTTTCTGGTTCTGGCTATGACAAACAATGCTGCTATAAACATAGTTGAACACATGTCCTTGTGGTACGATTGACCATTCTTGGCTCTATACCCAAAAGTCGTATTGCTGAGTCTTGAGGAAAGTTGTGTCCTAATTTTCTGAGAAATCAGCAAAGATATCCAAAGAGGCTGTACTAATTTGCACTCCTACCAGCAACTCAGGAGTATTCCCTTTACTCCACATCCTCTCCAGCATCAGTTGTCATCAGTGTTTATGATCTTGGCTATTATTACAGGTGAAAATGGATTTTCAGAATTGTTTTGATTTGCATTTCTCTGATGGCTAAGGATGATGAGCATTTCCTTAAGTGTCATTCAGCCATTTTAGATTCCTCTGTTTAGAGTTCTCTGTTTAGGTCTGTACTCCATTTTGTTATTGGATTATTTGTTCTTTTAATGATCAATTTTTTTGAGTTCTTTGTATATTTTGGAGATCAGTCTTCTGTCTGTTGTGGGGTTGGTGAAGATCTTTTCTCATTCTTTAGGCTACCATTTTGTCTTGTTGACCGTGTCCTTTGTTTTACAGAAGCTTTTCAGTTTCTAGAGGTCCCACAATGCCTGAATCTTTAAAGACACAAATAATCCATAATCTTTGTCATTGACATTTAAAATACCACTTCTACAATTTGCCAGTTACAAAGCAAAAAAGGCCTAGCAATGATTTTTTTGTGTAACTTCATTTGACTAGGGTACATCTTTAAAAGGCAGCATGATTCATAATGTGCCCAGTTACAAGGGGACCATTATTTTGTGCTGTAATAGGAAGTAGATCCAGCAATTCTGGCACTGGAATTCAACCTTAGTTATGAAAAATGACAGCTTAATAGTTCCACGGGAATTTTCTTTAACTGTAACAGACGTTCTTGAAGTTACTCATGACTGCTCATGAAACCTGAAGAACTATGAACTTGTTATATCATTTTGAACATTCTTGGTAATTCTGGTGGTGTCAGTCACAAAAACATGTCATACATAACAATTGTTCTGTGTACCCAATGAGTAAAAAAGGAATTCAAATAGTTTGTGTTAATGTGTATGTTTGTGTGTGTGTGTGTGTGTGTGTGTGTGTAACTATGATCCTTTATTTTTCAGATTCAGGTTTTGCCAAGAGGCCTGTTTGTTTTTTAGGAACATATCTGGATTAAACTTCTCTACTTTGATCTGGAGAATCTTTGTACCCATTTCTTTACTCTAGGTTCTGTGTCAGCATACTACCAAGTATTTGGTATTTCTAGTCACAAGTGATCCTTATTGCTGTACTTCATTATCTTCCTTCTTTCATTGTTTCATCCTAGACTATGAAGCATCAGTAATTGTAAATTATTCTATTCTATTGGTTAACTCCAGTTGCTTTATTGAATTTAGCTGACTTTCTCAAGTTGCTGACTGAATTTCAGTACATTCATAAATAAAAACTTTGTTTACACTTTATTCATAACATAACTTCGAATTCATTACCAATTCTCCATATCTGACTTCTATTCCTGGGTTATTGAAGAAAATCAAGGAGGACAAGAAGTTGGGAGGGGTCAGTAAGGACCATACTGAACAAGAGTTCAGGGGTGGATGAACAACATGGGTGAACCTTTATGTAATTATTCTTTATCAATAAACACTTGGGAGTCAGAAATCAGGTCAAGATCCTGCTCATGCGAATTATCCACTAGCACCATCTAATAAACTTCTTTTGGATTCAGAACACTGGTTTGGTGTGGAGAACATAAAACAAACATTTTACAAAGAGTTAGAAATATAGGATGAAAATATCAGGAAGAAAAGCAACAAAATGTTAAGGGACCTAAAATACATGGGGAAATAGTGTACAAGTTATTTACATATATATCGAGAAATTGTAATAGGAATGATTGGACACTCTGCAATAAAAAATAAAATGTAATGAAAAGCAAAAATACAAATATTTCTGTTTTGGTGCAACCTCAGATGGAGTTTCCACTTGTGCTCAGATGAGGGAAGTGCTTGTAGGCATCTGATCATATTTATTTTGAAGAAGAGATGCTGTCTGTTATAAAAATATAACACAAGGCAAATGAAACATAAACTTGGAATACTCATCTGGCTTGCAAATATCTGGTGTTAAAAAATAATTGAATTTTTTTTTAAAAAAAGGACAATTGATTTGCATATGTCTTATTCATTCCTAGTTTAATTAATGTAAAGAATAAGATGAGAATAAGAGACAATGATCTATTTTTCTTCTATTGTATCAGGTTTTTCGCAATTTATATATCGAAAAATATTTAAAATAATTACCCCTAAAATCAGTAGGAGATCTCGAATCTTGCAAAATACCCTGAGATGTTTTCTGAACTGCCAGTCTTTATTTTTCATTTTATTTTTATTTTTCCATTGAAAAATGTACACTTCCTCCCATCCTCCCATTTCCCTCCTGCTTCCCCACTCACTGTCCCTCCCCTCCCCATCCAGGCCTAAGAGAGGGCAGGAAACCCTGCCATGTGGGAAGTCCAAGGCCCTCCCCGCTACATCAGGCCTAGGAAGCTGTGCCTCCAAATAGACTAGGGTCGCAAAAAGCCAGTACATGCAGTAGAAACAAGTCCCAAGGCGTTTATCAGTGGGTTCTCAGTCAGCCCCCATTGTCAGCCACAATCAGAGAGTCCGATTTGATCACATGCTCATTCCGTCCTGGTCCAGTTGGATTTGGTGAGCTAGTATTAGAACAGGAACTCTACCTCAGCAGGTGGACCAACCCCCCACGGTACTGGCTTCCTTGCTCGTCTTCTCCCTCCTTCTGTTCTTCAACTGGACCTTGGGAGCTCAGTCCCTTGCTCTGATAAGGGTGTCTGTCTCTATCTCCATCAGTCACCAGGACGAAGATTCTATGGTGATATTCGAGATATTCAACAGTGTGATAGTGGGGCAAGGCCAGTTCAGGCACCATTTCGTCTGCTGCCCAAGGACCTAGCTGGGGACAACCCCGTGGACACCTTGGATCCCTTCTAGAGCCAAGTCTTTTGTCAACCCAAAAATGGCTCCCTTAATGTAGATATCTTCTTTCTTCCCTGGTCCTATATTTGCCCTTCCTCCATCTCCACCCTTACACTCCCCCAAGCTCTCCCCAGCCTTTCCCTTCTCCCTTCTCTTTCCCCCTCTCCCCTTCCTCCAAACCCTTTCCCATCCCTAACCCCACCCTCATACTCACTCCCACCCTCATGCTCCCAACTTTTGCCCAGCAATCTTGTTTGCTTCCAGTTTCCAGGAGGATCTATATATGTTTTTCTTTGGGTTGACCTTGTTATTTGACTTCTCTGGGCTTGTGAACTATAGGCTTAATGTCCTTTAATGAGTGAGTACATACCATATTCATCTTTTTGGGTCTAGGTTATCTCACTCAGGATAGTGTTTTCTATTTCCACCCATTTGTATGCAGAATTCAAGATGTCATTATTTTTTATTGCTGAGTAGCCAGTCTTTACTAAATGAAATACCTGAACGTTTGGTCTATGTATGTGCTTACACGAACTGTGTATGGATATATGTGTGGATTTTATGTTAGTGGCACTCTGTGTGGGAAAATTATCACTATAAAACCATCACAGAGTGTACAAGCACCAACAAAAATGGCGTGGGTCACCAGACTCCTACATCAAAGAGGTACCTGTCATAGTCTATTGTATGTAAGGATATGTTAAGAAAGAAAAAAAAGGAGTACATTAGCAATAAGAGGAACTAATGACAGAGATTTATAGTTAAGCCAGGTCTGTGAGACTTGTTCCAGCCAAAAGGGCATGTTGCTTATGATTTACAGCTACTTACTAAGATGAAACAGTGTAATTTAAAATGCGGATAAGACATAGCTTATTAAACACAGTAGCAGCATAATCATTCACCATTCTCAAGCTCTGCAAGCTGTACATAATTCTGTGGAGCATACATTCTACAGTTGTCAGTGTAGTAAGATTGTTTAGTCCAAAACAATAACATACAATGAGAAATCTACTTGCTATATTACAGTGGATATAATTTATTAGATAACAGTTTTTGACTTTGCTATGTAATCTTTATGTATATCTGTGTATTGCTGTGTGGTGTATTACTGTCTTTCTATTTTATTTTTGAGATAATACTTTAATTACAACCTTTTTCTCTTCCCCTCTCTATCTCCAAAATCCCCCATACATTCACTCTCCATTTTCCTTCAAATTTATGATCTCGTTTTCACTAATTGTTATTGCATGCATAACATGTACATATTTATATGTACATATATTCCTAACATAGCCTGCTCAGTTCCAAAACTAATGACCATATGCGTAGTATGAGGGATGGTCATTGGCCCTGTAGAGCCAATTGGTGTTCTCTTCTTTGGAAAAGGCCACTTTTCCTTTTTTCCCATCTTTTTCAAATGCCTAGAGTTCTTTGTGTAGTTCTGAGGTCTCATGGACTTTTCTCCATCCCTTTTTTTCATGTATGTTGGTGTCATCCTTGCTCAGCCTATGTTCAGGGAACCATGTTGGAGACACTTCACTTTCATTTTAGTGTATGTGTCCATGTGAATATGTGTGTAGGGGGGTTGTATACACTTGTGTGTGCATCTGTGTGGAGACCAGCAAATGACATCGGTGTCTTACTCTATCATTCTATAACGTTATTTTTGAGACAAGGCCTCAGAAGAAGCCCAGACCTCACCTGTTTGATTAGACTGCCCAGTCAACGAGTCAGGGATCTTTTGTCTCAATTCCTTGGTTCTTTCAAAATAGCAGCAGTAAGGTTACAGACACACAGCATGATCCCCAGTCTTTTATGTGAATCCTTATGTTTGCCTGGTAGTCACATTCCCCCAGAAATCTACTGTATATTCTTATGGGACCCCCATTGTCCATGCCGTTGATCATTGACCTAATTCCCAATATTAATATAAGACTATATTTACTTCATTTAAAAAATAATCTTGGAATTTTAAATAATTTCCTTTGAAAATAAACTCTCATAACTTATAAGTAAACTGATCTGACAATTTAAAGAAATTGACTTTAAATTAAATTCCTTATATATTTACAAAGTAAATTGACATCTACATATAATAAAAACCTAAAGAAGAGATAAATTAGGAAGAGAGGCCTGTATTCCCACTAATGACACATTGGTTTTTCTTTTTTTTTTCCGCTCCCCCCCCCAACACATTGGTTTTTCTTGAGTGAGTGTCTCATGATTGTGTTTGAGAGGTAATATGTGATTTTTCACTTCCTGTTACCTACAATATTATCTCTGTCAGAGAAAAGACAGATATTAAATGAAAAGCATTCATAACAATTGCCTTACATAGAAATTCTTATTGTAAATTGTGGATGGACTCGGGATAGTGTCCAGCGTGGCTTGTCCTCTGCCCCCACTTTGTCAAACCGTGACTCTCTGAACTGACTCCTAGATAAACTCCAGACTGCCCAGAACGGATTCCCTGCTGAGAAGCTCATCACAGACACCTGACTTTATCTGGATTTCCCATTAACTTCTATTCTCCTTTCTTTGTAGAACCCAGATAAATTTTCCTCACCCACTATCTTGCTAACTCTAAATTAAATCTTAAGTTACCTTTCTAGATCCAATTCTCATCTATTGATTTTCCAGCTATCTAGAGAAGACTCGGCCTCTTATTCTTTTCCTTTCTTATTTTACATTTAACACTTTCTGAGGCTCTCCTATTCATTCTACATATTAAAGGAAAGTAGACTGAGTCACAGGTGAGATGCCAGACAGCACCAACCAGGATTAGTGTTAAGGGAGAAGAATCTGGAGGTTTGGAATAGAAGTTAGATATGTTCAAAATGCAGAAGAATTAAGTTTCATTACAGTCTTAAGTTCTCTGAGTCTGCTTTGAAATAATCTCCCCCTCTTGCTCATGTTCCTCTAACTGTATCTGTATTGTTTTCTCAAAATCTCAGACAATTTAGAGAAAATAGAAATACTTAATTAGAACAAATATTACTATTACCTATTAAAATATTCTTTAATCATCTTACAATAAGGCCTGATGAAGACCCTGATGATTAGACTTAATAGCTTATACACTTATTAGTGCTAGCCTCTCATTGAAACTTATGTGGTAAGCTTTAGACAGGCAATTTACAAATATTCTTGGAAGCTAGCTTGCTTTCAGTTTTATTTCTGTATGATAATAATGAACTGAATAAGTCAGTTTTTTAAAATAAAATACAGAGATGAATTTTTAATTGGAGTACATTCTGTGTATTTAATATTTAACTCAATAAAATAATAAATGAAAATCATTTTTTAAATAAAAAGGTATTCTTTTAAATATTTGCTCTCCAAATTTGTGGGTCTGTCTGACTGTGTGTTTGCAAAGTGTATTACTTGGCTGATACGCAACTTTCTGCATGCTTGTGGAGGCTAAAAGTAGGCATTGACACTCTCTGAGCTGCAGTGACAGGTGTCTGTGGGACTCTGGGTTTGATAAAGGGCTGCTGGCATCCAAACTTCGCCTTCCTGAATCTAAAGCCAGTACTTTTAGCCACAGATTCATCTCTTCATCTGTAAGCTCTCTCTTTTTAAGATATCAATTTAGTAAATACTTGTTTATATATTGAATTTCTCTCTCTCCCAGCCTCTGTTTGTCTGTCTTCTCTCTCTCTCTCTCTCTCTCTCTCTCTCTCTCTCTCTCTCTGTGTGTGTGTGTGTGTGTCTGTGTGTGTGTGTGTGTGTGTGTGTCTGTTTGTGTATGCATGAGCGTGTGTGTATTTATGCACATATACGAGCCCATTTTCTTTATTGCTGCTGCCACATAGGATAGACTGACTGCAGTCCCAGGCTTCTCCTTTCCCTGTCTCCTATTTCTTTGCAGGAATGCAGAGATTAGGGAGGTTGCTGCGATGCCTGGTTTCATGTGGGTTTTTGAAGTCAGGGTTTCATGCTTGGTTCTCAAGAATTTTACCAAAATTACCATACCTACACAAAGCAGCTTGTGAGATTGTTTTAATCATGACAAAAGTGATTTAACTAAAATATTAGGGACACTGAGTTCCTTATCCTTGTGTTAATCTAGTTCCAGGATAGTTAAAAGAATTATGTAGAAGTTACTCTCCTCTGTTGCTTTAGAATTGTGTTTTTCATCCTTTTGGCCCTGCCCCATTCACTTTTTCTTTGATGTTATGAAGCTGAGAAGCTGTTCCATTAAAAGATTTGTTAAAAGCCTCATAGAACAGAAAAATCAGAGGTAAATACTCAAACTTTTCTGAATATACGATTTAGATTGTCCATGAAGTCGTGAGAACATTGGGATATCTGCATTGCAGAAACGGCCAGCTTAATGTTAATGTGTTCTGATAATATCAAAACATACTCTGAGAGTGATTGTTACCACTCTCCGAGCTTCATCATGCCACCGAAGGATGACAAGAAGAAAGATGCTGGAAAGTCAGCCAAAACAGACAAAAAGCCAGTGTGTAAGCCTAGCGCCAAGGCAAAAGGAGAAGTGGTACAAAGGCAAAGTTTGGAATAAGCTCAACAATCTCGTCCTGTTTGACAAGGCTACATCCGATAAACTCTGTAAGGAAATCCCCAACTCTAAGCTTATTACTCCAGCTGTGGTCTCTGAGAGACAGAAGATTCGGGATTCCTTGGCCAGGGCAGCCCTTCAGGAGTTACTTAGTCAAGGGCTTATCAAGCTGGTTTCAAAGCAGCACAGAGCCCAAGAAATTTATATCAGAAACACAAAGAGTGGAGATGTCCCAGCTGCTGGTGAAGATGCATAAACAGGTTCAATCAACTGTACATTTGAAAAAATAAGATGTTATTAAATAAAAAAAACATATTGTGATATGAAACTATTTGTGTTTTCATGAAAATAACCAACAGGAGAGAAGTTCCCTGAGTGCACCTGTTTGCTGTTTAAGCTTACATCTATACATTTGTATATGTGCACATAGGCTTAAAACTAAATCTATTTTTGATTTGTTAAGTACAGTCGGTTAAATTACTTGAGAGTAGTTGAGCAAATTTCACTGTCTGTATTTGATTTCCTCACAGAATTGTTCAAATCAAATCGTATGGTTATTAGATTTAATTTAATTCTATTATAACTTCTCCCTGGTAGAAAGCAGAGTTTCATGTTTCTTGACCTGAATTCCTGTACATTGAGATTTAATTACTTTTATTTGGCACTTTCTTCTTCATAGTAGTAGGAAATACAGTGATCTCTAATTTGATGATTTAATGCAAATTTGCAGAAATGCCTTAACCAGCAGATGAGGTGTGACATCCGGTAGTTGTGTGGACTAGCAGAGCTCAGGCAGAAAGAAACCCTAATTCCAAACCTTGCCTTGTATTTAATAACCAATAATAATAGTTTATGAATAGTATAAGTCAACAAGTTCTCTGAATAGCCAGAGCTTTGTCTCCTGAAATATCCACTCATCCCAATTTTAAAACTTCAAGTTTTAATACTGTGAATATTTGTGAACTCTTTTGGGAAAAGTATATCTATCTATCTATCTATCTATCTATATATATAGAGAGAGAGAAAGAGAGAGTAGTGTTTTTTTTTTTTAATTTTGAGACAGGGTTCAGTACTGCTGGACTTGAAATCATGACAGTTCTCTTGCCTAAACACCCTAAACATGGAAATTAAAATTTTAAGAAATCACCCTTGCCTTAATTCTTCACAGTTCTCTTAGTAAAAATAACTTTACCAGTTTGTAATGAAGAAATATACAGAAAATATAGAAATATCAAGAAATATTAACTTGAGGAAAGACAAGAACATGACAATGTATTTGTGACTTAATCAAATCAAGGTGATCCAATAAAAATGAAAATAAAACAACATTGATTATATGAAGCATTCAGTCACAGATGTTCATAAACTCACAGAAATAATACGTTAGCTAAGATGACCCACAAGGAGGAAAAAATATAATGCATGTCCTATCTCATATGCGGATTCTAGGTTTCAATGCTTATGTATATGGATATGTAGATATAAGTGTGGGCAGAGAATATGAGTTTAGAAAGGTATCCGAGACACAATAGAAAGAGATGTCTAAGAAGATGGAGAGGGCAATAGGACACATGTGATATAGGCAACATGGTGGCTACTGTGGGGAGAAAGCTCCAGAGAAGTCAGAAGGATGATGAGGCAGAAGAGAAGATAGGAGAATAAACAAAAATAATTGTTCTGATATGCCATAATGAATGGTAATATTCTGTATTGTGATTTAAAAATGCAAATACAAAAGAAATATGCCGGAACTTTATATAAATTTCAAAAGTGTTTAGGATACACGAGTCCTTTATAATCATTGTAATTGCAATTCATCATGAAAAAAGATCTGTTTCTTGTGATAGAAATTTATGAAATACGTGAAACTGATTTACTTTTATTGTTTATTTTTTCCTTATGAAATCCTGTTAACAACAACAACAACAAAGACCTCTAGGTATTTTAAAACCATTTTTAGAATCCCATGCATACATTTTTAACACTTTTCAAAGGGAATATGTAAACTGTGATTCTCCCTCTGAGCAGTGAAATTAATGATTAGCGGGCTGCATTTCAACAGACCATTTACCTTCCATTGTCATAAATATTAGCTGTCTGACAGGACCCGATTAACAAGTCCCCAGGAGACTAATTGCTGAAAAGCCTTCCAGAGGCTTTTACGAGGAGAATCATAAAAAGATAGAAAACGCTGAAGGATAGAGAGAGAGAGCCTTGGCTGGCTAGCTCCTGACAGCCTGGGAAGGAACTCCATATTTCCGACTCTTGAGAGCTGGGTTGTGGCAGTACTCTGCTGACAGATCAGTTTTCCTCTTGGTTGTCATACAAAGAGGGAGCGTTGTAGGCTGTCAAACACCTCGGGGAGAAGGAGGAATGGCTAGAGCCTTGCCGTGTAGTCCAGAGCATCCTGTCTATCGGGTTTTGTGAAATAGTTATGTTAACATGTTGGGGATACAGCAGCAATTGACTTCCTACTTTTAAGGGATATTTCTTCCATGTTACTCCACTTCCGGCAGGGTAATATTAAGATTATATATATATATATATATATATATATATATATATATATATATATATATATATATATTGTCTCTTGTTCTATAGAATATTAAAGAATGTGGCAACTTTGGATTTGAAAAAATACAACTTTTATAGTGCCAATTACTTCCCACTGCTTCTTTCTCCATAGAGACCATTGAGCCAGAGCTCTGCAGCTCCTTTTGTTGTCTGCTGTGAATAGTCATTCATTCTCTCTTAGAAGTCATTTCCTCCCCACTGAGATATATTGGAACCGTGTAAAATTTCATAAAACAGTTTCCGGAATTTGTCATCTTTACTCTCTTTGTGTCTTTAGTTATGCTAATATGCCAGTTATTGGATGAAAATCAAGACAGAAAACATTCATTTTCTGTTACCTTCAATTCTGTGAATCTCCGAATAATTTCCTGACACATCTCAAGTGCATTTAACTTCCGTATCCCTGTTTGTACTCTCAGGATGATGTCATCCATGTTTGGGATATGTGCTTGAACGTATTTACTTACTGGTTATTTGAGACAGCATTGCACAGTGTTACTCTGGCTAGCATAATGCTCCTGAACAGATAGGACCTGAAGCTATGAATCAACAAGTTGTACCAAAATTTTAGAATTTTACTTTAAACTCTAAAGCTCAGGGGCTCAAGAAATACATTTTCAAAGCCACATTTACACTTCTAAATAAGCTATTAGATTATTATCATATATGCATATAATTCTTATCTAATGACCTATTTAATCTTAATTTGAAGTTGGATTTTATTCCTGCATCTACTCAGTCATAAATTGTTGGTTGAGTAGATTACGGGTTAATTTCTTGATTAAGATAGTATATCAAAAAGGAATGGGTTGCTGTAATGACATTTTCCCATAGATTGCAGGGTGAAGATCTGATACAACTTCAACCTAACTTCAGCTGATAGTGGGGCACAACACCACCACTGTCACCATCAAAATCTCATTTATAAACTGCAGGATTCAGTTTAACTAATATTAAAATTATATATTTCATAACAAATAAAATACTAATAATTTTAACTAATGTGTTACTATATTTCAATTAAATGGATTTAGTATTTACTTTGAGATATAAAATATGGAAACAGCAGAATATATGTTCTTTTAAAAGTGTAAATGATGAACAAGGATAAAAATAAGCTATTATTTATACTACAAGGAACATCAATTGATAGATCCCTTCCCGCTTTTATTTTCCATAATAGTGTGTATTTTCTCCTCTTGGTAACTTAGTGTATGAACTTTAAACATATTTATATTTGAATTTAAAAATTATTCTCACATTTAAGAACCCATGTGGCAAGCAAGAGTCAGCTTTTGTTTAGCATTTGCCCTGATGATACAGGCAGAGAATTAATTGGAGATCATGACTTCATCTAGCCTCAATGCAGTGCTCCCTGTAATTTCTTCCTCTTCAAAGAAAGCGGTGGTAAGAGCACTATCCAGGAGCACTGGCCGTAGTACTCAAATGAAGGAGGCAGCGTGCATTGCTGCCTAGAATGTATTATATCCTCGAAATATGGCACAAGATTTTATTATTGTTAGTTTTCATGTGTGCACGTTGAAGCAGTAAGACTATATCAGTAGCCCTCTTAAATGGCTTTACACAGTATTTACTAAGGTGAGATGTTTATGTGGATGCTGAGGATCGAAATTCCCATCTCAAATATTGTATTATCTCACCAGCCCCCTGATTAATTATTTTCATTTTGTTTGTTGGTATTTTCTCTACCTGTTTATCAATGTACCAAGTGTGTAGGGTGCCCATGGAGACCAGATGGGTGTGACCAGAAGATTACATCGTCTCTACATGATTGGAGTTACAGACATTAAGAGCTGCCCTGTGGGTGTTGGGAATTGAACCCAGATCCTCTAGAGTAGTGGTTCTCAACCTTCCTAATGCTGGGACCCTTTAATATAGTTCCTTGTGTTGTAGTGACCCCCAACCATAAAATTATTTCATTGCTACTTCATAACTGTAATTTTGCTCCTGTTATGAATTGTAATGTAAATATATGAGATGCAGAATACCTGATCTGTGAACCACAGGTGGAGAAATACTGTCCTCCAGAAAAGAGCGGCTCTAGACTCTTAACTCTGTTGCCATCCCTTCAGCACCAGCAGACCCAAAAGTTTACTTTTTGAGGAGGGGTCTTTTGCTGTCTGTCTGTCTCTCCATCTCCGTCTCTGTCTCTCTTTTGCTCCTTCTTTCTTTTTTTTGAGACAGGTTGTTGTGTATCTCAAGCTAACTTTGAAAACACTGTCTAGCTGAACATTACATTAAATTCCAAAACCTCTTGTTTCCACCTCCCCAGGGTTTTGATTACATCAACTTCCCCAATTTCTTGTTAATTCACCACAAAGTGTTAGTAAGCTCTGCGCTGGGAAGACCACTTGGAAGGGTAGTGTTGAAGGTTTTAATGAATCATGTATTAGAAATGCTTAAACTAATGCCTGATTTAAGGAAATTTTCTTTCCCCTTCAGAGTAGTCTGAATTCAACTATTAAAAAGAAAGAACAAACAGTTAAAAAATATAGAAATTTTAAAAAAGTTCATATGCCATGGGAGCCTTTTGAAAACAAGACCTAGATGATGCTGGGAAATCCGTGTGTTCTTTATGCTTGGTGTGATTTAAAAAAAAAGATCAGCCCAGACACGTTTGGTTGGGCTAAGGTTACTAATGGTGACTGGTATTTGAGGGGAACTAACAAGCATGCTTTCACAGGTCCTATATTCCTTAAACAAATATGTTCATTTGTATTTGTACTTTGGGATGTCCCTTCCTTTCAAAATATAGGGAGGAGGCTCTTAGTGAGCAAGACACAAAAGGGAAGTTGCATGAGGAAAAATGAGCCAGGCCTCTCTAATTCTGTTTTCTCAAATGTCATTGGGATGTATTTCCTTAAATTAGTGAGTCCTGAGACCTATTACAAATGTCAGTTATTATAGTAATTGTCTTCATATTGCATTCTAAGGACAATAAGTAGTTTTCCAAATGTTTCTAGCGGCGATGTGAAATTCTCATTATGCGTTTAGGTAGGTAATTTTAAATGTTGCCTAGGTTAAACAGTTTACCTCTGGTTAGAGAGGAGTCAGACATAGCACAGGTTTCTGACTTAATCGTTATTCCTGACAGGTCTGAGGATTTTGGTAACGAGTTGCATTACTGTCTATCTTTATACTTAACTAAAATATCTGCCTTTAAAAGTTCATCTTTCATTTAATATAAACTGGTTTCTCACTTGTTAATTTGTTCATCCTTACATCACTATGTAGTGATATTATTCAATCCACCCTAGGAAAAACACAAACAAGCAACATAAAGGAGTTCTGATGACCTGTTACCTTAATCACATCTCTTAAAATGTCTTAAATGATTGCTAATGAAAAAACTTGTAATGTAAATTCAGTTTCAGTGGTTAAATAATATGTACACTTAGGATGATCCACTCTCTTTTCCCCACACTACGGCAATGAAATGCTGCTTATTAAGGTATTAAAAACTATAATATTCCTAAACTGTGATTCAGAAATATTACACATCACATTCTGAAAGAAAGTCACCCAAGAGTTGGTTCAGCATCTCAGAAATTCCACAAGGCTGTTTACTCAGTTCAAGATAGAATAGTATCTGACAAAGGGAGTGGTCCCCTGGGTACAATAACAAACTCTGACCAACCTGCACAGCACAGAGAATGAAAATAAGGTATGTGATACATTGCTGCTGACAAGCTGGTGACACCAAACTGCATTCCTTAAAAAACTGAAAGTTCCGCTATGGGGATACTCACTGAAACAGCTTACCTGAGCTAATGGAAGTTCACTGACTTAAGACTGACAGCTGGTGAGCCTGCATAGGGACTTACTAGGTCCTCTGAATGTGGGTGACAGTCTTATGCCTGGGGTAGTCTGTGGGGTCACTGGCTTTTTAGATCCCATTCTCTCTGGAGGGATACCTTGCTCAGCCTAGATATAAGGGGGAGGGCTTTGGTCGGGTCTCAGAGTGATCTGCCACACTTTGTTGTCTCCTCATGAAAAGTCTTACCCTCTCTGAGGAGTAGATGGGGTTCAGGTGAGGGAAGGTGGAGGAAATAGGAGGAGAAAGGGAAGAGGAACTGGGATTGGTATGTAAAATGAGAAGAGTGAAAATGCATTCAAGGTCATTGACGTGCTTAATAAGTTAACATCTTTGTCAACCATTGGAAACTGTTTATAAACAACAGGGTTGAAAACCATCAGAGACAATTTTTGAAGGTGATGACATCATGAAGGCTTATTGCCAAAGACTATAGTGTATGCCTACACATTTATATGTACATTCACACATATAAATTCACATGTACACATATAAATGCTCCATTAATGTATTTAAAATCACCTTTTATGTATTATGGAAGTATAAACACAGTGCATCTTTGTCTTTTGTTTTCTTTTACCAATCACAAAGCATAGATTTTGTAGAACTGCTTGGCACTATGATACAAACCACACAGTTCAAGTTCTAATCTTTTCTGATTTCTTTAATGATAAAGAACGAATTATATTTGGCATTTGGTAAGTATAAACAAAGAAATCTTACACTTTTACCTATATGCCTATATTTTTTTATTTCTCTACATGGGTAACATATTTACTAATATGACTCAAAACATGTGCTCATATTACACAAACAGTTTTACAAAATTCCTGTTAAGGCTGGAGACATGTTTTGTATACTTACTATGTGAAGGGTCCATGTTTGATCCTTCATTCTGGGAGACAACCCAAAATAATAAAAACCATCAACGCTATCAAATGCATTTTATTATGGAACTTTAAAATTATATAATCTAAAACAGCTTATTAATGGTCCAGTACCTGGGATAGAACATGGTAAGTGTCCCATACAGTATCAGATGATTTCCAACTTTCCCCGCATCAGTCCACTGGGTAATTCAAGATGCAAAGCTTTTGACATGACATTTTTCACACAAATATGTTTTTAAACATATTTTTGCTTTGTACATATAGGATGTAAACCAAATATGTTCCTGTGAATAGCTTCACTCTTCCCAGTGTTTCACATTTGAACTTCTATCCCTCTCTGTTTGGCATGGCAAGAAACTTTGAGCAGGTTTTATTTGAAGACGTTTGAAGAAGTCAGCTTAAAAATATTTGCATGAGCTGTTTTTTTGTAAGCAGAGACTGCACATTCATTTTCTGGCCATCCAGATCCAAAAAATCACCCAGAAACTATATTAATTACAACAACACTGCTTGGCCAATGACTCACACATATTACTAACTAGCTCTTACAAATTATTTCACATTTTACCACAATGCTTGTGTTTTATCACTAAGTTTCTGGCATCTTTCTCCTTCTGGAGATACATGGTGACTGCCTGACTCTGCCTTCTTTCTCTCTGCATTCAGTTTAGTTTTCCCACCTAGCTCTATTCTGCCCTGCCATAGACCAAAGCAACTTCTTCATTAACCAATGTTAATAAAACATATTCACAGCATACAGAGGGGATTACCACATCAGTTTTTCTCATTATTGTGTAACTAAGTTTTTTTTCACTGATTTATCCATAATGTGTTTCAAAAACTAGTAAACCATAACTTGGAAAAGGAACAGATTTTGAAGGAGTACTTTTAATGATGATATTGTCTGTCCCTCCTACCCCACCCCACCTAGAATAATGAAGTGTCACATCCATGAACAGATTTCCCACAATTGACAACTATAGTGACTCTAAAAACCACAGGTCATTTTTCTTGTTGTAATATTTTTCAAAAAATGCAGAACATTGTCAATGAGATCTTTGAAGAGAAAACCAAATAAGAGAAAACTATACTAGCCTGATTTATCCTCCTTTTCTAAATTTTGCTTTGTCATCCTCACTGATAGATTCTTGAATAGTCTCAACAATTTTGATTAGATACATCTGTGCTTTAATTTTCATCTTATTAAATGTATTGATTAGAAAACTGGATCCTGAAATAACTCAAGTGAACTAAAGCGTGTCCAGATTTAGGGTTCTATTTAACAATTTTCCCTGTCTTACATAAAATACATTCTTCCAAGTCTTTATATAACTTGGGGAATAATCATTTTATCTATTTTAAAATATGAGGTACATGCCAACAATCTCAAACAACTTGTAAAATATGTACAGCTACACCACAGGAATTCATCTTATGGGAACTACAGGCAGGCACAGGATGGATGATGTTTTAATCCAGATAGGCGTAGAACTAAATTAATTTTAAGGCAGATTATTAGTTTAAGTGAATTCTTATTTCCCTCACATCATCACAAATCTCAAATGCAGAAACAAAATGCAAGTAAGATTGGAGAGTATGATATCTTGGTCTTTCCTTAGCTTCCGACAAGGATTCAAGTGATCAGATCTAAAAGTTACTGTACTGCTTGGTGTACATATCTCAATCCTTAAATCCAATAGAAATAACATTTTGCAAGCCTATCCTAAATATTTTAACTATTGTATTTTTTATCATAAAATTTCCATGGGGCAGATTGATTACAGAAATGATAATTTTAATTCCATTTTTATTGAGTTTCAAAGAAACAAGGGTAGGGACAGTTTTTGAGCTGATCACAACAGATTTGTGGGGATCATGAAATTTTTCTGTGTCACTTTCCTTTCAATGATGTATTTCTTCTGCTCATCTTTTAAAACTGAGGATAGTAGCTTACAACTCAAATAAATGTTAGGAATAATAGACAGATACTGGCTCCTTTTCTTGATCTCTGTCAGGGTGGAGAAGAAACTCAGGTTTCTAGTTCTTGCAGCGTATTCAGGTTAAATTTGTGGTTTCATTTGGAGCCTCTGTTTGATCATGGACTTCCACACTGATCTTAACCATACAATGGGTCTTGACCGAATGACTCATTACTTGTTCTGAGATTTACAGCTGAGATTGAAGAAAAAATATATAGTATAATATGTATGTGATAGGTACTATATATATATATGCACAGTGCTTAAATATGTATGTTTATGTGTGTGAAAAAAAGGAAAAATGGAGAAGGCAGTGGAGAGAGAAAAGGAAAAAGAAATCAGAGAAAGGAAGGGAAAGTGGGGACGGAAAAAGGAGAGAATAGAGAGAAAAGAGGAGAGAGAGAGATCAATTTATTTACCTATGGATGAATTCTTAGATGAATTACTGTTAATGCATTTAATAAAATATTTGGTGTTACAATGGAAACCAATTTTACTGAAACCAAAGGTATCCAAATATAATAAGACAAAAATCACTGGTATTGTTCTGTATTGTTTTGATTTGATTTGGTGTTTAGTTTTTTTTTTTTTTTTTTATGACAAGGTGTGTAACAGCTGTGTAACAGTAATAGCTCTCCAGGAATTCACTATGTAGATTAAACCAGCCTTGCACTCGTAGAAATATATGTCTGCCTGTGCCCCCCGAGTGTTAAGATTAAAGGTGTGCCCCACCACTGCCCAGCCTGTGATATCATTTTACATATGATTTTTTAAGACTGAGAAGTTAGCTTGTGAGATTTATGATAGAAAATTATGACAAAAATAGGCATGTAGAAAGAATGCAGAGAAAGTACAGGTTAAAAGTAACAGCGCAGCTACAGTTTCCCATCAAAATCCCTGGCTACGTAATTAACCTTGTGTACTGGGTCCATCCTACAGAGATGCCCTTCACATTCCCTCAGCTGGGCTTTGGCATAACTTACAATCATGCTTTGCTTGAACTCTTTCAAATTAAAAAAAAAATAGTCACAGTTCTGTCATTACATAAAGATTTTACTAGGTTTCTATTGAGACTACATTGTGTATATTTTCTTCACTTAAGTCAATTTGGAGTTGGTCATTATCACAGAATATTGTTACCCATCATAAACATATTTTCTAGTTAATGACTGTAAAAATAAAAGCACTACTTTGTGCTTTTGATCTCAAGTAGCACTCCAAATCTCTTGCTATACTGACAAACCGGTCAAACATGTTCACAATACATAAGTCAATTTGAAGATACAAAGTTGAAAAATCACACTGTTTGTCCTCACTCTGGATATTTAGGTTGACAGTGCTTTACAGTGAAATTTATGACAATAAAATAATACCCCAGTGTCTTCATTACCCAAAACAGTGACCACCACATGCTTGAGACTTCTAAGTACCAGAAATGTGCCTAATATGATTAAGAATTTGTATGTTTAAAATTTAATTATACTGAGTTTATATATCATTGATTATCAACTTCAAAACATCTGCACTGGTGGGTGGAATAACACAGATTAGAAGGCAGTTCCCTCTGATTGGTATGATCTAGTTAATTCATGAGCCTACATGTTTTATGTTGATGCCAAATGTATTCTTTCTTATTTGGTCTAGTTTTTCCATTGATCCATACTTGGTTTTTGAAGATCTGATTGCTGTCATGAGGGCAGTTTCATAGACCTGGCAGAATCTCAGCTTAGACAGTATAAAAGACTTTTGTACTTCAATCCAAATAGATGCATACTTGCTAACCCTGTGTGAGCTGGTAGCCTCAGACAAGATACCCAGTCTTTTAAAACATTATGTTCATCATCTATCAAATTAATATGATAAACTTGATTTCATTGTATAATTAGAGTTAAATTAATTAAATTGAAACTGAAATAATTAAATACGTTTAAAGAGCTTCACATAGTATCTAACACTGTTGGCAATCACTAAATGGTAGATACTCTGGACATTATTTATAAATAGGGTATTTTTACAATATTGAAATAGGTTTTTACTTTATTCTGATGTTAGAAAAATCTGATAGACAATACAGTTTACTGCACACAGAAGATTTTTTGGTGTAACTCCATATTTGCAATATTTCTAAAATATATTTAGAAAGATTTCAGAGTAATTATGTTAAAACAAATATTTAATTATTATATTTTGTTAGCAAACTTGTTTAATTTTATGTTACTTCCTATTTATTAAAAGAGGGTTTATCTTCTCTTAGTAGAAAAACATGTCTTTAGCTAACAATACTGCTCATGACTGTATCCTATATAAATTTAAATGGCACATTGATTAGAAAAGTATCTTCAATTTAAGCTTAATCCAAGTTTAAATCATTTTAAAGTGGTCAAAGGATGGTCTCATCACGTGTACTCATTAGGTGTATGTCAGGGAAATCAGAGCTTAATTATTCTGCTTAAATGCTCTGGATAGCTGAACTTTCCATAGGTAATAATTTGACAGGTTACCCTATGATTCATCTTTATGTGCATAATATCAGCACCCATCATATTTCAGAATGTTCCTGCCTTTAATCATTTGCTGCTGTTTTCATTCATGTACAGTTCATGGGATAAGTACACACACACACACACACACACATACACACACATACATATGTGGGATAAATTATCAATATACATATATAAATATATAAATAAAGAATTTATTAGTTTGTGGATTATTTAGTTTAAAAATGGATTCTATTTTATTGGTCAACTTATGACATTTTTTACAAATCATCCTTTAATGATTGCTTGTCTTAGGAAAATGAGCGCTGTTAAAATTCTACAGTGGTTAGATATTCATTCAGAATTTTTGTGTCTCATGAAGATTTTACTTTTGATTATCTACTGACTCGTGGTACAAAGTATAAAGATTTGAATGAAAAATATATCTCAGATGTCATCTCATCACTGTAGCAAAACATCTGAGATTTAATTTTTTAATTTTTAAATATTTTTATTTTTATTTTTCATTTATGATCTCATAGTACTTTAAAAAAATATTTTACTCATCTTTGAGATTAAATAACTACCTATTTCCCTTCCCATTTCTTTTCCTCCCTTCAAACTTTCCTATATACCCCTACCCCTCCTACTCATCTTTCAAATTCATGGACTCTTTTACATTAGTTGTTATGTAAGTGTGCATGTATGTGAATCTGTAAATATCTATACTCCTCAACACATAAAAACACAAACTTCTCAGTCTATATAATGTAGCTTGTATGTATGTTGTCATGGATCAGCATTTGGCACTGGACAGCCAATTGGCAAACTATTCCATGGAGAGGATGATTTCTTCTACTCTCAGCTTTTCTTAGTTGCTTGACTGCCTTTAGTTCTTTGTGTAGAGTTTAGTCTTTGTGGGCTATCTCTTATTCATATTGTCATGACTTTTTCTATTCGTGTTCAGCCCATTTTTAAGCAATCATGTTGATAAGTGTTTAATGTACACATCTTTTATCATTCCTGGGAGATATATTCTCATGAAACCACCTGTCCCCCTGGTTTTGCATCCTTTACCTAAATCATCCCTGAGCCTTAGGTGAGGGGAGTGGAATTGAAAATGACTTGGCTCTTCTACTAGACATTTCCATCAATTATGGTTTTCAATACTACTGGTCTCTGTTGAGAAGTTTACTTGATAGGAGAATTGAGAAACACACTTATCTGTGGGCACAAGGGAAAATATTCATGATGTAGATAAGGATTAAGTTGATTTAATAAAATGGTGACTACAGGTTCTCCTCCAAGATCCACTAGCCCTAGGTAGTTGACTATGTTGGAAGTGTGTGTGTGTGTGTGTGTGTGTGTGTGTGTGTGTGTGTGTGTGTGTGTGTGAAGGTGAATTTTGTATTGTTTATGGTTTCAGAGCCCTCAATCAATACTAACTCAGTCCTATAGTTTTCAGGCCTGGGTGAGGCAGTGCATAGTGGCCATAGTATGTGATAGAAGGATTTTGCTTATGGTGTGGTGACTTGGAAGAAGAAAGACACACACACACACACACACACACACACACACACAGAGAGAGAGAGAGAGAGAGAGAGAGAGAGAGAGAGAGAGAGAGACTGAGAGAATCTCAAGGATACTACAGCAATGAATTATAGCCATAACCCTACACTTCAAGCTATCTTCAGATGGGAAACACACTTTTAACAAGTGAGAGTGAGACTTGGGGCATATTTCAGATATGAATCATTATTGAGAGATCTCAGAATTCTAGAGAGCCAAAATCGTGAAAGTAAGCTAGCAAGCAAGCAAATGTAAGGAACTACGTTGCTAAATTCTACTTTTCTTGAGATTGTACATGTATTAACACAGACCATACTATTAACTGTCTGTCCTTAGACCATACCTAAGAAAACAGCACATTTCTAAACATCAAGGCAGTACTTTTCCTGTATGACACAAGGATGACATCTAGACATTTTATTTCTGTCACTTTAAAACTTGTCTCTCTTCACTACAAAAGGCAACATTTACATTTTTCTGTCCCATGATGACTTACAATCTTTCTACTTACTCCTGGTATGACTTGCCTTTATTGTTTGTAGCCAGTATTAGACAGCACACAGCAGCCATAGCCACTTCCACGCTGCATCCACTCACTCTTAAATTCTTCTGAAGCTGGATCACTTCTTTCTTTTCTTTTTTGAAAGCAGATTCTTCTTTCAGACAGTACATTCAAACCGTAGTTTCTGCTCCCTCATCGCCTCCTTAGCCCCATCAACTTCCCACCTTCTTCCAAGATTCAACCCTCTCTGAGTTCTTTCTCAGAGAAAAAAGCAAGCCTACAAGACACTACACCCAAACAAGACAAAACCATATATATTACGAAAAGACAAAAGCCCTCCTATTGAGGCTGGACAAGGCAACTCAGTGAATGGAAAAAAAAGTCTTAAGAGCAGGCAAAAGAGTGAGAAACACCTACTCCCACTGTTCGGAGTCCTACAAAAACACCATACTAGTAGCCATAATAAATACACAAAGGACCTGTTGCATATCCATGTAGGCACTGAGTTTACTGCTTAAGTATCTGTGAGTTCATGTGAGTCCTGCTTCATTGATTTCATGGGCCATGTTCTCCTTGTGTCCTCCAGCCTTTCTGACTATTACAATCTTGCTTGCACTCTTCTAGTGGATTCCTCTCTCTCCAAAAGGAAGGAACCAACAGAAACCTCCCATTTACAATCACTATACCTAATGTCTGGCTGTGGATCTCTGCATCTGATCCCATTTGCTACTGAAGGAAATATCTCTGGTGAAAACTGAACTAGACATTGGTTTATTATTATAACATAATATCATTAGAAATCATTTCAATTCCTAGATGGAGGAATTTCATTTCAATTGTAGATGGAGGATTTTGTGGCTGGGTAGGTGTTAAAGTTTCTTTTTCAGTAGCCTGCAGAATATTCTCCCATACCAAAGAGACTAAAACATAGGGGTGAAGGCTTTGTGCTTATCCCAGCTCAGGCTCTTTATGTTGAGTGACCTGTGTGGATATTGTCCAAAGCTATGAGCCTCAGGTGTTTGTTTACAGAGAGCCACCTTCCGTCCTAGCATCAGCTTGTATTGTTTAGGGATCTCAACAGGGCCCCTTTGGCCAACAACTCAAAGGAATGTATCCCAGGCCTGCCACTGAAATCCATGCCTGGCTACAAAATCCATAGCCAGTTAGGACTCCATATCCTCCATCACTAGTAGTCCTCACTAGGGTCACCTTCAAAGAGTCCAGAAAGATTCCACTGTAAGAGATTTCTACATCAACCCTCCAATACTCCCCAATTCCAGTTATATCTCCTGGCACTCTCTTTCTCCCTCCCCCATCCTTCCTGCTCTCATCCCCATCCATCTCATTCAACTCATAAAATCTATTAAATTTTTCCTTCTATGGGATATCCATGCATCCCTGCTAGAGCCCTTCTCTTTATCTAACTCTCTGGGATGATAGCTTAAAGATTGATTATAATTTATACCAGGGGTTTATATCTACTTATAAGTGAATACATATTTATCTTTCTGGGTCTTTGTTACCTCATTTGGGATGATTTTTTTTTCTACTTGCATCCATTTGCCTGCAATTTTCATAATGTCATTATTTCTAGCCATGGAGTAATACTCCATTGTGTAAATGTACCACATGTTCTTTATTCATGAAGATATATCTGGGTTGCTTCCACTTTCTATCTAGTGCGAATAAAGCCACAATGAACATAAGTTAGCAAGTGTCCTTGTAGTAAGATGGAACGTCTTTGGATATATGTCCAAGAGTGATATTGTTGGATTTTGAGGTAGATCAATTCCCAAGTTCATGAGGAACTGTCATATTCATTTCCATAGTGATTATACAAGTGTGTACTCCCAACAGCAATGGAGGAGTGTTCCTCTTGCTACTCATCCTCACCAGCATTAGCTGTCACTTGTGTTTCTGATTCTAGCCTTTGTGAGAGGCACAAAATGGAATCTCAAAGTAGTTTTACTCAGTCATTTCAGAATCCTTTATTGGAAATTCTTTGTTTAGACATGTACTTCATTTTTACTTAGATTACATTTTTTTAATATCTAATGTCTTGAGTTCTTTATATATTTTGTATACTAGCCCTGTATTAGATATGGTGTTAGTGAAAACCTTTTCACATTCTATAGGCTGTCATTTTGTACTATTGATAGTGTCCTTTATCTTACAGAAGGCTTTTCAATTTCATGAGGTCCCATTTATTGATTGTTGTTAGTGTCTGTGCTATTAGTGTTCTTCTCAGAAAGTTGCCCCCTGTGCTAATCTGTTCAAGGCTAGCCACCATTTTCTCTTCTATAAAGTTTAGTGTGTCTGGTTTTCTCTTGACGTCTTTGATCAACTTTTTCTTGAGTTTTGCACAGGGTTATAAATACGGATCTATTTGCATTCTTCTAAATACAGATATCCAGTTTGACCATAACCATCTGTTAAAGTTGTTTTTCCCCCCAGTGTGTATTTCTGTCTTCTTTATCAAAAATTAGGTGCTTGCAGGTGTGTGGATTTCCTGCCTGGTCTTCAATTTTAATCCAATGACCAGCTTGTCTATTTTATGCCAATACCATGTGATTTTTTATTAGCACAGCTCTGCAGTTCAATGTTTAATCAGGTATGGTGATACCTTTAACAATTCTTTTATTTTTCAAGATTATTTTCTTTTCTGCTCTTCTGGGTTTTTGCTCATTTTTTTCATATGAATTTGAGTTTTATCCTTCAAGGTCAATATAATTATGTTGGAATTTTAATGATGGTTGTGTTGAATTTGTAGATTGCTTTTGGTAGGATGGCTATTTTTACTATTAATTCTTCCCATTCATGAGCATGAGAAAAATTTCAATCTTCTAATTATTTTTTACAATTTCCTTTTGAAAAAGCAAAGTTTTTATCATACAAATCTTTCTCTTTCTTGATTAGAGTTACCTCAAGCTACTTGATATTGTTTGTGGCTATTGGAAAGGGGTTGTTTCCTGATTTCTTTCTCAATCTGCTTCTCATTTGTATATAGGAGATTTACAGATGTTTTAAAAGTTAACCTTTATCAAGTTACTATGTTTGAAAGTGTTCATCAGAACCTTTCAAAGGATTTTGCCCCTTACACTCTTCTACCTACCCTACGATTCCTTCCAAATATATCCATTTCAACAGTTCTCATTTCTGCCCATTACTGGAAAACAAAATTTTCTTAGAAAGTGTTTATATAATACCCTATCTCTTTCATCAAAGTATTATCTATTAGCTCATTTTTTTCTTCCTAAATCTTGTAATACTTGAATCATGCTATCATGAACACTGAAAGTATCACATATCAGGGGCTGATTTACTGATGTATAATGACTTTCCCTCTTGAGGTATCCATGAACTGCCAATAACTTGTCAGGTATGGGTAAGGTTTCATGGACCCTCCTTCAATTCTTGGAGGAACTTTGGCTGCCTTGATCTTGTATTGGTCTTGTGATCTTGTACAAGCAGTCAGAATTGCTGTCAGCTCTTGTGTGTGCAGTGACTCTATCACTACTCACCCAGTGACAACATTAAATGGACTCAGTGAGCTTTATTTCCCCAGAATACAAGAAACTTGGAAGAAAAAGAGGTGGGAGGTGTAGCCAGAATGACAGGGAAGAAGTGGGCGCAGTTTTGAATAAAACATATTGCGGATCTGTACGGAGCTTTCAAGCAATAGATAAAAAGATACTGGTCATGTTCCAGTAAGTTTTCCTACTATACCAATTGTCTTTCAAAGTAAACATGTTTCTAACGCATTTTTCTTTTTAAAATACAAATTTGAGAAAGTTAATTTATATGTATGAATGTTTACCTACTTGCCTATCTCTACACAGTGTGTGTGCCTGACCACATACACAGAGGCCAGAAGAAAGCATCAGATCCCCTGGTACTGGGGTAAAAGATGAATGTGAGTCAATGCATGCATGCTGGAAAATTAAACCTGGATACTCTGGAAAATTAGCCAGTACTGTTAACTACTAAACCATCTCCCCAGCCTCCTAATACATCTTTAAATTACTTAATAGTCTTCCATTGCCCAAATTATGACAGTATTCTAGGACATCAAATTTAATAAGAAAACAAGTAAAAGCTTTTATCTAGCAATTATTGGCACCAATTTTTGAATATCCAATACATATCTATGACTTTTTAAAATAAAACTTATTATATAACTAAAGACCACCACAGCTAGTTGTTGTGAAGTAGTTATGGATACTAGGAACTCTCTTCTGACTATCCCATTTCATGCTCAGTAAGATCAGGGAAGTGAACGGTTTGAAGTTGAAGAAGTTAAGTAAACTGGATGGCAAAGTAGGTACATGACTGTGGTAAGATTCCAGCTTAGATCTCCTTGGGGAACTCATGTTTCCGTGTATGCAAGTAAGAATGCAGGATTATTTCAATAATTCTGGGACTAATGCTTAGCAATAATATTTAATATCCATTTATTAATATTATTAAAATTAATAATATTTAATATCACACAAATCCTACCATATTTCTTCCATTACAGCACACCAAATAAAGGAAACAACAAACAACAGTGCTGCAGGGTCCTGTGGCTAAGGTGACAATGGAACCACTGGCAGACATAAATCCTAGAAGCATTTAGATTACATTTAAAGCCTTTTTTGAGAAGTTATCATGTTAAGTTATATATAATTTAGTTCCTACTAGTGGCGATAAATACAACCAGCTTTGCAAAATATACCTGAGACATGAAGTAAGTCACTTAGAGCATCATATTTAAATGAATTTGGTTGCTATTCCACTTGTGAAGATGGAGTAACTAGTTGTGTGAAATGGAATGCATTTTCACAAAACAACCCCTCTCTAGTGCGGCAAGAAATTTTTAAGGAAAAATAAATCAGTTAAGTGGAAACATATTCAACATGATTCAAAAGACATGCCCATTGTATTTACTCAGGGTTTAGGAAAATTATCATAGGGTAGAAGATACTTTTGCAGAATGGAAAAAAGAGTAAATTGAGAATTATGATGAAATCCGTATGACATAGAATAAAAATTATATGCAAAGAACTTCTGGAACAAAAGTAGTTATTAATTTCTTAGTTTCATGAACTAGAGTTCTTTTTAAATTTCATATTCATTTTCATTGCTCAAAGAAGTTAATTAAAAGACTAAATCCAAAATTTCCTTTGTATAAAAAAGAAATCCAAAATATTATTGAGTTCTGAATGAAGCATGTTAGTCAGCACACTGTAATTATTTTTGATGCACGTTGCTTCTTGCAATGATGTTCTGATGTTTTTTAACTTTTCAGAACAAAGTTTTACCTGGTTTACTTTGTCTAGTAAATTATTTTTAATAATTTTGACAATTTAATAAAATTATTTTAATCAGTTTCACGTTCAATGATGAAAATTTATTAAAAGAAAAAATATACTAAATATTCTCAAATATGAACTAAAATATACATATGCCCTTAGGGGCTTTTTTTCCCTAAGTGACAAGCATCAGTATAAATGGATTATGTTACCCAATGCTTATACATGCACAGAAAGCCTAGGGTGAAGGGAATCTTGTCTATTGTGCTCATTTTCATTGTGAAAAAAGATATAATCAGAAATATGTTAATAATTAGACATGATTTGGTGAATGAATTACATACACAATTTCAGAGGCTTCAACTCTATGCCTCATAAACTTTGAAGAACTAGGATATATTAAATTAGTCCTTTACAAAGAGTTTTCCTTTTTTTTTTTCATTGCAGATAAATTGCCAGGGACTCTACCATAGAGAATTGCCTTATTCATTTTAGGATATTTGATAGCATCTGCAATCTCTGTTCAGGACATTCTTGCATCAGGCTTCTTCTAAAATCTCAATTCATGAAAACAAAAAGTACCTTCAACAATTCTCAGTGCCTTCTCAAGGACACAGCAGTGGCAAGAGAGAGAGCTGAAAGAGATGCTATAGGAAGTGAGGCCATACCCGCAACACTCCACTACACCGAGGTATCCTTTTCATTCCCACGCTGGCTTTCACGTCAGCATATGTTGCTCTATCTGGGGTCTTGACAGTTGAACCTTTTGTTTAATTAGCAAACTTTCTCCCCTCCCATAGTATCTCATAAACTGTATTTACTTTTCCTCAGATCACCTGAGCATCTCCATCTCAACTTACTGTCTTGGTTCCTTTTCCTTATTTGCCCTTGAATTAGGGTAGCACACAGCTATACATATGGCATTATTTTTAAATCTCTCTCTCTCGCTTTCTCCCTCTCCCCACCTCCATCTATCTACCTATCTATCTATCTATTGGGATGTGGTAGCATGTGTGCCAACATACTTGTGTGGAGATCAGAGGAAAACTTTATGGATTGTAATCTGTCTAGCTTGTGAGTCACAGGGATCAAATTTATGCTTAGCTGTAATCACCTTTAATTGTGTAGTAGGCATCTCAAAGTCAGTATAGCCAGGCTTCTCTTCTATCATTTTTTCAGTCTTCAAGCTAATAACTATAAAATATATCTTTTGATTTTTATGTCTCTACATTCTTTAATAAAGGAGAAAGTTGTTAGCTCTTCACTGTCAGGTTGTCGTATTAAGTTTCAGCTCCTATTACGATAGGTGAGGAAGGGCTTCTTCCTACAGCCCACACTTTTTTTTTGCTTTGAGCCATGTTTCATTATATTTACTCAATTTTGTTAAGTGGAAGAGATTTATAGTAGTAAACCTGTTCCCTTGTTTCTTTTTGACTAAAGCATATTTTATATAATGGGCATCTTCTTTTCATATGCCTAAAGTCACCATTATACAATTAGCTTCTACCTGCTTAGTTCCTCCATATTTATTGCTAATTTTCATCCATTATGTCTGATATAATTCCAGTACGGTTTTCATAAAAGTCAGTTAGAAATGGTGTGTGTTACTCCCTTATTCATATCAGATTAGTTTCATTGCTCTATAAAATCTTTCTGTGAAAACAACTTTCTGATCTTTTCTCCCATGATGCTGCTGCAGGATTGACAGTATAGGATCCTCTTTGTTAGTATGTTAGCACTGTTTCCTTCTTCACACAGTATAGTTGGGTGTGTGTCTGTGTGTATAGTGGGTGGGCATGTACGTGTGTATGGTATGGGGTTTATGTGTGGTATATAGGGTGTGTGTGTATGTGTTTGTGTGTCTGTGAGTGTGTTTACTCTTTCTGGATTCACTCACTAACAAAAAAACAATTTCCATTGTTTTCATTCAGCTAAGGTCACAGCACTTTTGTGTGTAGACAGGTTTTTATTACACCAATTTACTGTGCTTCACATAAAGTTGCCAAGTTGGATACTGCTTTACCACCATTCTGGAGTATTTTGTCTTAATGCCTCTTTGAGTCTCCAATATCTTTTATTTGGTTGTTGCCTCTTTCTTAGGCATATTGCTTCAGGAAATATTCCAGTCACTTCCTGGAAATGTCTATAAAAAGCTCAAGTTTTTATGCCTGAAAAATGCTTACTATTTTCCCAAACTTAATTGACACGATTAAGAAATTTTCACTTTTGCCATGGCTGAAATGTTCTAGTTATGAAGTAATTTTTATTTAGAAAATCAATAGCATCATTGACATCTTTCTGACAATATGATGTTCGACAAACATATTGTTTTGGTTCGTTTGCAAACTTTTCCCTCTTTTGAAGAGATTGGTAGACATTTACTTATTATATAACCCTTAAACCATAGGTTTAGCTTATATACTGAGTTCAAGGTAAACCACTTAGGCACAGGTACTCTACAGCTCACTTACCATTATTCCATTTGGCAGTTTTACATCTTTAACTTTGTTTTATTTTTACCTTTGTAGTACAGGGTGGCCTAGAACTTATAGTGTAGCTTATACTTTCCTCAAACCCACACTCATCCTCCTTCCTATAAGATACTATAGATATAAATCATTAGAAATCCTTTTAATTATGGTTACTCAGTTGATGATTTCAACTTTGTGTTAGCTTGGTTGATGTTTTGCTTTTTATACTGCCCAGATGAAGGAATTCTGTACTAGCTATATTTATTTAATTCTTCATTTCCCTTTTCCCATCTCTGCCATTTTCCTGTTTTTCTGAAGCATTTATACACCGCTGTCCTTCACCTGTGCTGTGCAACCAACAGGCGATGAAGTTATACTCAACCAGAAGGTCAGTGGCATAGACTACTGCAGGTCCAAAGACTCCCATCACTTGCAGTGTACGTCCTGGGATGGACATCAGATACTGATGAGGGACCCAGTTTGGATTGCTCCAGAGCTTTAAATGTAATGATTTGAGAGACACTAACGGCACAGCAGTTGTGATTAGATGTTAAAACAAAATAATGGCATCCTGTACAGGAACATCTGACAGAACTGGTAGTTTGAGGCCAGAATCTTGTATTCTGACCACACTAAATCTCTTATATGCTGCCAACATATGACATGGTCAACTTGTTATGAATGCATCTTATTATGTGTATGTCTTTATGACTGTGTGGGTATCCATGTGGAGGCCAGAAGATAACCTTGAATATTGTTTTTCAGGCGTCAGGTACCATCATCTTATTTTTTTTTCACCACATCTAACCAGTTATTTATTTTCAACCTAGATTCTCAGGATCAAATTCAGGTCCTATTATTTACAAGGTAAAAAGACATATTAGCTACTAGTCATTTCTCCAATCTTTATATTCCTCTGTCGTATAACCGTGTCTGTGGCATGAATCTCTTAGCTAAACCTAATTTATAACTTGAAAGCAAAGGAATGAAGCCTTCTTCTCTAGAGCTTTTAAAAAAAGGTGACTCCTTTGAGTTCAGCCTATATGGTTTCAGTCTTAAATTAACGAATGTTGTTGACTTAGTTATTTTTCTGTCAATGCCTTGCTGGGATTCTGACACTGACACAGGCTACTTAGAAATCATTGTGCACGAAACCATGAACCACTGTCTCAGGTTTGCTGTTATTGCTTTGTTAAAGCACCGATCAAAAGAAACATGGTGAGTACAGGCTTATTTCATTTTCTAGCTTACAATTTATCATGAAAGGAAATCAGGGCATGGAGTTCAATTGGGAACCTAGATGTAGAAGCACAGGAGGAAGGCTGCATGTCCGCTTGCTCCCTAAGGCTTGTTAAGCACACTTTATCATATGGCCAAGAACCACTTGCCAAGCAGTGGCAATTATCCCAGTGGACTGGGACCACACACATCAATAATTAATCAAGAATTGGTCTTACAGACCTGGCTACAGGCAATCTCATGGTGACAGTTCATCAACTGGGGCTCCTCTTTGCAGAGAGCTTTAGCTCACATCGAGTTGACCCCAAAAAAAAAAAAAAAGGAAATAAAAGAAAAGAAAAGAAAAGAAAAACACTAACCAGGGAAACCTCAATCTTATATATTCCATGCCTGCAAATTCAATTCTGATTTGATTATTCTGTCTGGTTCCTCCGTCAGTTGACAATGTGGTGTGGCCCCTGGACAACAGCTCTTTCTTTCAGCCTCTCAGCCTTGACCCTGAAAACATTTTTTCTATACAGCTGGTCTTGAGATGCCACTTCAGTCTAGGTTTTCTCTTTTTAAAGGAATTTGGATCTTCACAAATATAGCTTCCAATGTGTAGGATGCAAAATCTATTGTCCCAATAAAATGCATCACATTTCAATGATGCTGATTTATTCAACAATTGCAAATGCTTTCTCAGCAGGAACCAGAATGTTCTCAAAAGCCACTTTTACAAACAAAGTAGTCTGTTATGTTTAACTTTACGTTTAATAAGTTTTCAGGCGACAGGCAGAAATATGTCGCCTTGAACAAAACCTCACATAAGTGGGTCCTTTCCCAGTTCTTCTGGGAAACAAGGATACGGGAAGAATCCTTGTTCCCGTATGAAACTGTTGGCCAGCTTTGTCACTCTGCATTTCTCTCAGTTACGGTTGATCAATTCATAAGAGAATGGACTGTTAAATATCTGTATCTGGGCCTGTAACATGCTCCAGCTAAAATGGTCCCCAATACCGAAGTCCTCCGTATTCCAGCCACAAAATATTGTCAAACACTTATGAACCAGTCAGGTTTATTAAGTTGCAGTCACAGTACATGGTGCCAATTTCCATTTTAGTTATATTTGACATTTGACATTAACCAAGACCTATCTTAAGTATTATGTTTTGGTCCAGCTCTTCACTCTCAGGCCGTTCTGAGGAAAACTCAGAAGTAATGTTAGTCTTCAGTGACTATGAAGCTGGTAGACGGGGAAAACAAAACAAAAATCCAAGAAGAGTTGATTGGTCCAACATGCCAGCCTGTAGACTCAGTGTAAGAATCTCTTTAAGACAAGTTTAAAAGATTTGTATGTTGTCAATGAGAGCTGTCTTTTTTATTTTTTGTACACTCTTTCACTTAAGATTGTTGGCTCATTGACAAATTATTAATTTTTTTCTTTTTATTGAAAGAATAAATACTTTTTTCTCATGTAATATATCTTGATTACGGTTGCCACTACATCTATGTCTACCAGTTTCTCCCCACCTTGACTGCCAGTTTAATTTTTCTATGAGATTCCTGAATATTAGAAGGATTGGGTATCTCCATCCAAATCTGTTTCTTCTGACTTTTGGGGGTCTCTATTTCCTCTACTTGTTTGATTTGTCCTAATCTGGTAAATTATGTTTTCCCATATTATATTTAATTTTATTATTGTCCTTTAGAAACCTGTTTCTGTCTCTCATTAGAATACAAATAGGTTTCTAAAGGAATGTCATAATACATAGACAAGGGATCTGGAGAGTAAAAAAAGAAAACATTGCATGAGTTTATATGTATATGTAAGAAACTATATATATTATATTATATATATACAATAAATATATATTAAAATCTAAACTAAAACACAATTTTTTCAAAAAAAAAAAAGAAAGAAAGAAAAAGTCCCTGAAAGGACATTATGAGACGAGGAATCTCCAAGGATGCCATTCAGTTTGTTTCCTCTTGGCTATTTGCTGCCAGGCCTGCAGTCCACCCCTGATTAGTTTCGTTCCCCCAATAAGGATTCCTTAATTTCTGAATAAAACTAAATTGTAATTTGCAAGTGGTTATCTGTTGGAGATTGCTTCAGGGTTACGACTAGGGCACATGTTTTTTTCTTTCAGACCTAGGACCCTATCTGGTGCAGACCCATGTAGGCCTGTGCATGATGCCTCAGTCTCTTGAGTTCACATGTGCTTTGCTTCTGGTGATACGGAAAGTCTTGTTTCCCTGGTGTCCTCTTTCCCCTCTAGCTTCTCAAATTCTTTCTCCCTTCTTTTCTGTGGGGATCACTGATCCCTGACTGGAGTGATTTAATGGAGATATCTCACTCAGTGCCAAATATTGGAAAGTCTCATATTCTCTGCATATTGTCTGACTGTAGATCTCTGTAATTGTTCCCATATGCTGCAAGAGCTACATCTCTGATGGCTAAGTAGATACAGATCTATGATTATAACACAGTATCAATAGGAGTCATTTTATTGCTAAATGCTTCTAATAAAAAAACAGTATTTGTTTTTAGCCTAGGTCCCTGGGATATTTAGTCTCAGGTTTTTCAACACTTACTAAAATAGTGTTGAATATAGATTTTATCTCATAGACTGGGCCTTAAGTCAAATCAAATATTTGTTGGTTATCCCCATGAGTTTTGTGCCATCATTGTTCTAGCATATCTTGTAGACAGAGATTTCCATAGAAGTTGTTCAAGTTTTAAATTCAAGTAGCAATTATTCCACATTTTTACTAACTCACTTGTTTTATTGATCTTGGACATTCTGATGGGTATAAGATGGAATTTCAGAGTAGTTTTGGTTGACATTTCCCTGATGAAGAAGGATGTTGGACATTTCTCTAAATTCTTCTCAGCCATTTGATATCCCTCTATTATGAATTCTTTGCTAATATCTGTGCCCTCATCTTTTTTTTTTTATGGTGAAAAAGTGTATATTTAGAATTAGCCGGCTGGGCTCAGTTTAGATGATTCTAATTTTGTTGGCAACATCCAGAGCATCATAATCAGGAGCCAACCGAACATATGCCTTCTTCTCTCCATCGGGCCTTATGAGGGTGTTGACTTTGGCCACATCAATGTCGTAGAGTTTCTTCACAGCCTGTTTGATCTGGTGCTTGTTGGCCTTGACATCCACAATGAACACCAGTGTGTTGTTGTCTTCTATCTTCTTCATGGCTGACTCGGTGGTCAGGGGGAATTTGATGATGGCATAGTGGTCAAGCTTGTTCCTCCTGGGCGCGCTCTTCCGGGGGTATTTAGGCTGCCTTCGTAGCCGCAGAGTCTTGGGCCGTTGAAAAGTGGGCGATGTGCGGATCTTCTTCTTTTTGTGGCTGTGGACGCCTTTCAGCACTGCCTTCTTGGCTTTCAAGGCCTTCGCTTTAGCTTCGGTTTTGGGAGGGGCAGGAGCTTCCTTCTTCGCTTTAGGCGCCATCTTGACGAAAAGTGTCTGTGCCCTCATCTTTTAACTTGATTATTTTTTCTTGACTTATGTCTTTTAGTTCTTTATATATTTTGAATGTTATCCATTTACCAAATGTATAGTGGCAAAATTATTTTCCTATTTTTTAGTCTGTCTCTTTGTCCTAATGATGGTGTCTTTTGACATGTGTGAGATTCTCAGTTTCATAAGATTTACTTGATTGATTGTTGATTTTAAATTCTGTACTAAAGGTGTTATGGTCAGAAAGTCTTTTACTATACCAGCAAACTCATGGCTATTCCTGACTCTCCTTTCTATTGGGTTCAGTGTGTCTATGTCTACATAGAGGTCTTTGATCCATTTGGAGCTGAGTTTACTGCAGTCTGATAAGTATTGATCTTTCTGGAATTTTGTATGTGCAGGTGCCCAGCTTGACAAGTACTGTCTGTTGAAGAGGCTGTGTTTTGTCCAGGGTGAATTTCTAGTTCCTTAAAAAAAAAATCAGGTGTCCATTGGTATGTGGGAATATCTCTGGGTCTTCAGTTCCATTCCATTGATAAACATGCCTGCTTTTGTGCCAATACCAAGATCTTTTTTTTTTACTACTATACCAATGTAGTACAATTTGAAAGCAAGATGGATGCCTCAATGGTACAGAGGAACTTTGGGTGACTGTACAGGCAGCGAGATGTCTCTGTTATTTCTAGAGTTTGGAAATTGCTTACTTCTTGTTTACTTAGATACTTACTGGAGTCTTTGATGGAGTTGAAGAATGGATAGTTATAGTTTTCCTTAGTTATGATAAAAGATAAAATAGATATAAATATTGTAGCTGTAATTCTTACTTGATAACTATTTTGTTATATGTAATTTTACTATGTTAAAGTGAAAGCCTTTCTTTTTTGTTTAAACAGAAAAAGGGGAAATGATGTAGGTGGGTCTTCTTTCTATGTGTTACTTTCATTGGTTAATTAATAAAAAAACTGCTTGGCCTGATAGGTCAGAACATAGGTAGGCGGAGTAGACAGAACAAAATGCTGGGAAGAAGGGAAGTGAGGCAGTTGCCATGCTTCTCCTGCCCAAGATAGACTGGTAAGCCACTACCTTGTGGTGCTTCACAGATTATTAGAAATGGGTTAGATCAATATGTAAGAGTTAACCAATAAGAGGCTACAGATAATGGGCCAGGCATTTGAATGAATACAATTTGTGTGTTGTTATTTCGGGTGTAAAGCTAGCCATGCTTGAGCCGGGCAGCAGGAACTCAGCCCACCGCTTCTTTTACAACTCCCAGTAGTACTGACATCCTAAAGGAGGAGAGAATCAACTTGCACATGATTTGCAACGACTGAGATGACTTTAGCAGAGCTCCCAGAATACTAAGCAAAGAATTCAGTCAGATCTTAAGTAAAATTTATTCTGCCCCCCCCACCAAGAATATTTCAGCCATGCTGGGTAATTTGTGTTTCCATAGAAGTTAAAATTTATAAGGTATCTGAAGAATTTTGTTGAAATCCTGAGGGGGATTTCACTGAAAACTGTATATTGCTTTGGGTAGAATTGTCATTTTTACTATGTTAATCCTACTAATCCATGAGTGTGGGAGATTTTTTCATCTTCTCTTATCTTCTTTGGTTTCTTTGTTCAGTGCCTTAAAATTGTATCATATAAGTTTCCTCACTTGCTTGATTAAATTTGCCCCATGATTTTTATATTATTTTAGGATATTGTGAAAGGTGTTGTTTCCCTGGTTTCTACTTCTGTCTGTATGCCATTTTTATAAAGGAGGGCTACTGATTTTTGCATAGTAACTTTGTCCCTTGTAATCTGATAAAATTTTACCAACTGTAGGGGTTTCTTGGTAGAATTCTACGGTCACTTATGAATACTCCTATATTGTTTTCAATAAAGAACTTTAATTTCTTCCTACCCAAGTTATACTCTCTTGATCTCCTTCAGTTACCTTACCACTCTGGTTAAGGTTTCAAGTAATATATTGAATAGGTATGAAGAGAGTCGACCTTGTATTGTTCCTAATTTTCATGGAATTTTTGTTGAGGTGTGTTTCTTGTATCTTTAATCTCTCCAGTAGTTTTATCATGAAGTGTTGTACTTTGTCAAAGGCCTTTTCTGAATCTAATGAGAATTACAAAGATATTGTCCTTTAGTATGTTTATAAAGAGATTACACTCATCAATTTACATGTGTTGAACAGTCTCTGAATCTCTTTGTAGCACCCTGTGTAGGGCTGCATTATATAGAAATTACTTAAATTTGGTTTTATCATGTAAGGTTTTATTTTCTTTGTCTAATGTGTCTAAAAGTTGTATTGGGTATAATATTTGGGATTGGCATTTGTGGTCTCTTAGAGTTTGTAGGAAAACAATCTAGACCCATCTAGCATTTAGAATCTCCACTGAGAAGTTAGATGTTATGCTAAAAGTTCTTCCTTTTTATGTTACTTGGTCTTTCCCCACTTGCATATTTAATAATTTTTTGTTCTCTGTGTTTTGACTATTAGGTGCCAAGGGGAATATTGATACAGTTTATGTGGTGCTCTATAAGCTTTTTATACCTGTATAGACATCTCCTTCTTTAGGTTAGGGCATTCTATTTTTGTTTGGCTGAAAATATTTCTGTGTTTTTGATCTGGTTTTCTTCTCCTTGTTGGATTCCTATTATTCTCAGCTGCAGCTGCGGTCTTTTCGCAGTGTCCCAGATTTCCTGGGTGTTTCATGACAGGATATTTTTAATTTTAGATTTTTACATTTTTTGACTGAAGTATCAATTTCTTTTATCAAGTCTTTAGTACCTTTAATCTCTTATATTCTGTTGGTGAGGTTTGTCTCTCAGATTCGTATTTTGTTCTTATCGTTTTCATTTCCAGATATCCCTCAGTCTGGTTTTCTTTAATGGTTCTATTTCAGCTTTCAGATCTAATGATGTTTCATTGATTTCTTTCTACTGTTTGTGTTTTCCTGGGTTTCTTTAAGAAATCATTTCCTCTTTAAACAGCTTTGTCATATTTATAGAGGTAATTTTCAGGTCTTTGTGCTGTGTTTCAACTATGTTGCAATCCTCAGGGCCTAATGTGGCAGGTTTGCTGGGATCTGGTGGAGAAATGTTGTCTTGGTTGTTATTGTGTTTTTACACTGGTACCTAGGCATCTGTGTTTGGTATATTTTTATTTTCAGATACTAATATTTGGTACTTTCTTTGTTCGTTGTATTTTTTTTTACCTTGGTTCTGTTGTACTCTCTGGTTCTTAGGAGTATATGAATGAATGCTGTGTGTTGCCTGGTAGGGAGTTCTTTTGGGATCCTAGTAGACCTTGCCACTGGGGGTTCCAGGTACAATGCCTGTCTAGTTATTGGGAGCTGATACTTAGAAATGGGCATGGGCTGGGAGGCACTGTGGAGGACTTCTCTCCACAGGAAGGAGGGAAGCTGGCTATTTTATTAAGATCTGCTTAGCCCACTAGGAATGGTGCCAGAGAGAAGAGAAAAGGACACAACTGGTGCCTGCTACAGGGATGAGACTGGGTGACTGGATTTGGTGGAGAGTACAGAATAATGAAGACGTGAAAGTCATATAACTGCTTTGATGTCCTAATTGCTTCTCTGACAGCCTTGGCGGCTCGGTTCCCAGTGAGTGCTTGCTGGAGTTGGGGACTAGGATAGAGCAATGAGTAGAGGAAGAGGAGGTTGGAGGAGAAGAGATGTGGGGGAGGAGAGACTGCTACAGGTGATCTTCTAAGAGCTGGTTATGAGACTGGCAGATTCTGTTTGGAAGAGAGGTAAGGGAGGTGAAGGTTTTCAGTTTGCCTACCTGCCTCCCAGACTGGAGTCTAGTTGGACATGTGTTAGTGTTTAAGTCTAGATAAATTTCCTACCTTTGGATAGGGTCTTTTTTTTTTCTCTAAAAAGGAACATTTCAAGGAATCAATTTGAAGAAAAAAAAAAATCATGCTTCTTCCTTAATCCTTGTCCTGATTTCTTTTCCCCTGACGTGTGCTCTGTTTCCAAGAACTGTGCTCTGGTTTTAGCATTCTAGTTTCCTTTTGAATGCTTTTTTCATGAGTGAAATGTTTTCCTGTTTTGTTGAGCATAGCTGTGACAAATTTTTAAACACTTTCTTCTATTTATATGCTGTGTGTCATCTAAATTCCTCTATCTCCTTTTTTTTTGAAAGAATAAAAAGTAAAATGTTTTGTAGCGCTCTTTAGATTTCAGAGCCCTTACCCCAGGGCTCAAGCTTAAGTTCATATATCTTGACTTGTTTGCTTGGCGTTTCTGTGAAGCTTTATATGGTAAAGGGTCATCAGAGGAAAACCAGGGGTCTCTGACTACAGCTTTAGGTCTTCCCTCTTGTTGTTGCTCCTTTATTGTGAAAGTCCTAATCCTAGCTTCCTCACCAGACTGTGGGAGCATAACTGAGGAAGAGTGAAGGATGTTTGTAATCACTGGGATTTCATACTCACAGACAGTTACTTCGCTCTGGGTAGGAAGAGACTGCTCTTTCATTTCCTGGCTTCTCAGACTAGAATAATCATACAGAAACTATATTAATTACAATACTCTTTGGTCAATAGTTTAAGTGTATTTCTAACTAGCTCTTACATCTTAAATTAACTCATTTATATTATTAGGCTGGGGCCTACTGGTAAGATTCCAGCCTTTGTGTCCTTTATCAGCTGCATGGCATCTCTCTGCCTCAGCCTTTTTTTCTCCAACATCTCTGCTTGGAATTTGCACCTTGCTCTATTTTGCCCACTCATAGGCCTAAGCAGCTTCTTTATTTATTAAACAATAAAAGCAACACATATAGACAGAAAAACCTCCCATACCAGCTCTGGTTTTGTTATGGTATTAATTGTCACAGCCCTACCTGATTATTGACATTACTCTTTATTCATAGATCTTTATAATCGCCTCAATGAAGAAATCAGGTCCTTTCATAATTTAAGGAAACAACAGCAAACTACCGATCTAAACTGTTCTTCACAGCCTCAATAAAATGCTTGCAAGCAAATTCTAAGGCTGTATTCAAAGGACCATTAATCCTGATCAAGTTGATTTATGTTGGAGAGGTTAGTAGGATTCTTTATATGTAAGACAATACATAGAACAGTTTATATAAATGGGCTTAAATATGAATGTTACCTGACCTGGACCACTTAATAGCAGCAGCAAAAACCTTTGACAAAATGCAGCATTCCTTTATAATAAAAATCCTAGAAGGAGTAGGACTGGAGAGAAGACTCTATAAGAAATACCTACAGCAACATTATTGTGAAAGGAGAAATGCTTGAAGTGATTCAATCAGAAACAGAAATGAGGCACTGGAGAGATGGCTCAGTGGTTAAGAGCATTGCCTACTCTTCCAAAGGTCCCGAGTTCAATTCACAGCAACCACATGGTGGCTCACAACCATCTGTAATGACGTCTGGTGCCTTCTTCTGGCCTGCAGACATACACACAGACAGAATATTATATACATAATAAATAAATAAATAAATATTTTACAAAAAAATGGCTGCTCTTCCAGAGGACCCAGGTTCTATTCCCAGCACCCACATGGCAGCTCACAACTGTTTGTAACTCCAGTTCCAGGAGACCTAACACCTTCACACCAATGTACATAAAATAACATTAAATAAATTTTTAAAAAAAGAAAACAAAAGTTGCCTTTTCTCGTGAGTGTGAAGAATCTGCTTGCTGTTGTTTTAAAAATAATCAGAAATGAGATAGGGCTGTCCCCACTCCTTTTCAGTTTAATTGAATCTATCATATTTAACAATTCTTCTTTCTTTCTTTCTTTCTTTCTTTCTTTCTTTCTTTCTTTCTTTCTTTCTTTCTTAGTGCCTTATACTGCTTCCAAATGAAATGATTAACGATTTTTTTAGACTAAATAAATTTTGGTCTTGGTTGTATCATTTTAAACCTCAAAATATTCCTTTCTCTCTCTCTTTTATTTTTTTTTAGCTTCTAAGATTTTGACACTGTCAAACACCAAGTTTTTCCATCTAAATGACTTGAAAAACAATCTCTCCACTCTATCACTATATTATTGCACAATATGGGAATAGAAGTGGCAAGTAGACTGTAAAATTATAAATGTATGTTTCACATGTTCTTCATATGCTTGAATTCATCTCAAGCTCAAACCATCTGTGAACGTTTAATGCTCCTGCTAAACCACTTTGCAAATTGGAAACTGGAACACAGAATGGTTAACTAGACTGTTATACTTTACAGATTTTGCAGACAGCAAAACTCAGATTCAGAGTCATAACTCTGGCTCAATGCCTTCTACTCCTTATCTCATGTCATTAAACCTCATCAAGTCGTTCATATTGAAAAGAGGGTGCACTGAAACATTTCTGAAGATATTTAAGTTATAAACGTTTGTATCTTACTGGTGCTATAGTTTTGTATAGTTCCTATATAAATACGAAGGGAATATAGACTACTACTCACTGAGGCAGAAGATGCCTGACTGTTACAGGTAAATAGAGCCAACGCATGAATGGGATTTCTTTATACTTCTTAACTTTTGCCACAGATTTCAAAGCTGAAAATACAATGTATGCTATACTAAGAATTGGAAATGTGACCTGCTGTCTGTAAATTACCTACTTTAACTACATATTATTTATTATATATACATGGGTAGCTCTTTGACTAAATAATGATGCTACCTGTTCTAATTATTTTAATTACAGAAAAGCTATGGCCATGAGTTTGATAAGTTTCAGAATGATTCTAAAGATAAGTGTATACAAAATTTTTGTGAAGTTAATCTTTGAGATATTTAAAATTGTCACCCACCATATGTTCCAGAAGACTTTTTGTCTATCTGGAGATAATGGAGATTAGAAACCCTTGAGAATTATTTAGGGCATCTATAAGCAGCTGAAAGAAAAATCTAGTACAAAAGTAAACGTATTCACAGTGCCACAGAAAGAAGGCAAAACTGCACCAGATCCCTTTCATCTGTGTTTCTGCAGCTCTTTGCATGAAAATCTTGCAGGTTTGTTTGCATCATGGCTTACAATAAAAGTTCAGATTTCATAGGGAGACAGGGATATGCCCAGAAAGTGATAAAGGTGCTTACTTTTGCATATTTATGATAAGTTAGAAAAAAATTCTCTGTAAACCCTGTTCATACAAAATATACCACAAAGTTTGGCTATAAGAAAATAATTGCATTTCAGGACTTTTTAGTAATATAAAAATTGGCCATGCTAATGTATTTGCCAAGAGTGACTAGGAGTGATTATCTGAAGGATGAGAGGTTTGACATATAATAGAAATATAACTTTAATTGCTTTGTAACAATAGACTAGATTGGTTTTACAAAGTGTGTTCTGGAATTACATAAATAATCACAAATACAAAGCTTATGTAAAAGGTGAAACAGTCATAATTTTGTTGAGAAACTTTAATTTGATCATTTTAGTGTAAAAATGTTATAGACACACCCTCAAGTTTTACATTCAAAAGAAATAAACAGAAGCAATGCATAATAAATAGATCTATTAATATTTTATTAGTAATTATTTATATTAATATATAATTACATCAGTTCCCTTCACTCTCCTTCCTTCTGCCCCATACAGATGCACACACACCAACAAAACAATGGCCTCTTTTTAAATGTTAATAATATAGACCCACCTGAAAATTGGAATCAAACAAAAATTTGGGAGTAGGGGTTAGAGAGTAGAGGGGAGAAGAAGGGGGTTGAGCAGAACTTGAGGGAACGAGACAGTCGAGATGGAGGAAGGACAGATATGAGAGCAAGAAAGAGAAACCTTGATTGAGGGAGTCATTATGGAGTTAGCAAGAAACCTGGCTCTAGAAAAATGCCCAAGAACCCACAGGGATGAACCCAGCTGAGACCCTAAGCAATAGAGAGGATGTCTGAACTGACCTTACCCTGTAGTCAGACTGATAATTATTATAAATATCACCAGAGAACCTTCATCCAACAACAGATGGGAACAGATGCAATGACCCACATTAGATCACTGGACTGAGCTTCCAAGATCCAGTTGAAGAGTGGAGGAAGTGAGAGTATGAGCAAGGAAGTCAAGTCCATAAGGGGCTTATCACTGAGACAATTTGCTTGAGCTCACGGTAGCTCACCAAGTCCAACTGGACTGAGAATGGACAAGCATGGGAACAACCAAGCCCCTCTGAAGCAGATTGACAGCTGGGGCAGACTGAGGGGCCAATGATAGTGACACTGGGGTTTGTATCTACTGCATATACAGGCTTTATGGGATCCTATTCACTTTGGATGTAAACCTTGCTCAACCTAGACATAGTAGGGAGGACTTTGGCTTTCCACAGGGTGGGGTGCATGGCACTCCCTTAGGGTTGGAGGTGTTGGAGGAAGGTCTGTGGAGAGAGAGGGAGGGAACTGGGAAGAGGAGAGGGAGTGGAATTTGGACTGTTTTATTTTCAAAATAAAAATATAGACAAAATATGATTGTCAAATTTTCTAGGAACTTTGAGCTTGAAACTGGTATAAATCATTTTCTTTCTAATAGGGATGGGAGGGAAGTAATGCTAAACAAAACAACAATAATAAAAAATGAACAGGCCAAAAAAACTACCTATATTAAGTCATGTTATCAAAATATTTTCTGATTTATTTACTTGTATATATTTACTGCTTATAGCTGTAGATTACATTAGATCTTGAACATAATATTCACAGACTATCAATGAAATAAAATAAAGTATAATGAATTGAAAACATACCAATAGCTTGAATATTTTAACTGACTAATTCTTAGAACAATAGGATTTCTTTCAAATTTACTAACTTTCTGGAGTATAGAGTGATTTTAATTAAATATTTCAACCTATCTTATAGTTATAAATAGAAAATATCAAGTACAGCTTTAAAGAGAAAGGAGAGATGAGTATGGCTTTTAGGTTGTACTGCCCATGGCCGTACAGTATCAACTACTGGAATAATTTGAACTCAGAAGGAAATAATACGAGCTGCTAATATCAAATTATGTTAATGCAATACAACCTAAGTAAAATCACTACTGTGGTTGAAAGAATAGCATATTGGCACTGCGAGAGAAAACTAAGCCATAGTTCACTAGCTCATCTTCTCAGATAAATGGCTGATTGCTTACGTTGTTGTTGCCATTGTTTTATTGAAAAATTGAGGTTTTCGCTTTGCTTTGTTTTGTTTGTTTATCATTCAGTATATTCTGATTATGGTTCCTGCCCTCTAATCCTCTCAGTTCCTCCTCCCCTACTCTCCTATTTAGATCCACCCCTTTTCTGCCTCTCATTAGAAAACATAGTATCTAAGCTATGGATAACAAAGTAAAATATAAGATAAAACAAAAAGCAAACAAATCAGAATGGGGCTAAATCAACAATCAGAAGGGAAAGAGCCCAAGAAAAGGCACAAGAAGCAGATATAGATGCAGAGACCCACTGACTTGCACACTCTAGAATCTCATTAAAACTCAAAAATTGGAAGCTACTATGAGCAGGGCACTTGAGAAATAGATCAGTGAGAGAGGATGCTTGCTATTAAAGTGAGGCCATATTCCAATCCCAAAACCCTCGTAAAAATCTGTGCATGGCGATGTGAGCATGTAATTCTGCATTTCATGTATGTATGGTGGAGTGGAAGGTAGACACAGGTATGTCCTGGTAGCTTTCTGGCTAGCCAGTCTAACTGAAATGGTGCAAGCTTCAGTGAGAAACATATTCCCAATAAATAAGGTAGAAACTGATAAAGAATGACTGAAAAGGTGCTCCTCCGTTCTCCCATATGCACATACAATTGCACAAATATGAGAACACAAGTAAAGATTCTCCCATAACAGATCATGTAAAATTTAATGACGAAAATGCAATTTGAATTAAAAGTTATTGAATAAATCGTATGAAGTCAGTTTGATGGAGCAAAATTAAACATCTTTTATTTGGAAGAACTGGGAATTTTTCCCTTGCCCAGTTTTGTGCCTATCTGGATAATCCATGATAATTGTCCTGCACCAAAATTTTGGGGCAACCACTTCTGCAAAATTCCATTGATTTTGTTATTTAATGTGTTCCTGGAATTAATGAGCTGCCATCTCTGAAGGTCTCTTCTTTTGTTTACTTTAGGGAGAAAAGCATTTTTGATGCTTTATTAATGCTTAGTCTCTGTAACAACTAGAAGTATTCATTTTAAATTATACTATATTGAAAATCCTACCTGCTTTTGTAGAATGGATCTTTGCAGATATCATTAATGATACGAAGAAGAGGCTGTCATCATGGCATGTTTAGATTGTAGACATTCTTAGACAATGTACAGGTGTGTGTGTGTATGTGTGTGTGTGTGTGTGTGTGTGTTTGTGTGTGTGTGTGTGTTTGTGTTTTATGCTAAGGGCTAAATCTGGGTTTTGTTTACTAAGCAAGATCTCCATAACTTAGATAAATTGCCAAGCTTATATCAGTATTTACTTTTATAGACAAGCATATTTTACATAAGAAACTTATTATCTAGAAGTACATTAGAATCTTAATATTTCCAGTAATGTGTTTATATATTATTCTAGAATTCAGTCTTTTACCTGTAATTCCTATATTTTGCTTGACTACAAGATAAACTGATTTTCTATGGCTATATGGCTATCTGGGAGAAAAATAATGTCAGCTATAGCTTGGAAACATTTAAATGTCTCATTTGGGTTAGCTGTTTTAGCTGTTGTTTTTATTTTTACTGTGATATTGATTTTTAAAGAGATGACTGTCATGAGTAGTTACAAATTGCTAGTTGAAAGGTTTTAGATTAGTTATAAATGTTTTAAGCTAAAATTTTTCTTTCACTTGAATTTTTCTAGTTTCATTAGGTTTAAATATTAGTAATGACTGTGAACCACCAGAAAATTAGAGGCATTATATTTAATCATTTGGCAGATTTATTACCTCTGAAGTATTAACTTCCTGATATTTCTCACATTAATAATGTTATTCATAGTTGTAAAGAAAGTCCACACATAATTAATGTAATTTAAATATATGTATCTTTGGTAATTGTACATTATATTCTCTAATGGTAAGTACTTAATTAGACTTTATTTTTTTAGAAATAACTATCCTTTAACCCAAATACCACCATGGAAAAATACCTTCTATTTTTATCATAGAAGCCCCTCAGATATGAAGCCAAATGCTCACAATTGTAAATAAGAAATCTCAACACAATAACTTCTACTATAAAAAATATTTCCTAATCGTGTCTGCAATGTTAAAACTAAAGCTATTCACCTCTTCATATTTATCTTGTAGGGAAGGTCTTCCTCTCAGTAGAATATAGCCTTCTGTATTATGCATTCTGTGATAGACGAGTTTAGATGTGTTCACCCCCTATGTACTGCTACACACTCTCACAACCCACTCACACACCTCCACCCACCAAATCATCGTCATTCCACGCTCTCTCATCTTCCATATAAAACACACACACTCATACTCTCCCATCCTCCACCACACAAACCTGCAAACACACTCACCTCTAAATACCTGGAATTCTAAGTGACTCAAGAGACAAATGACACTTTCCTTGTGGGTTTTAGATTCATTCATCGATCATTACTTTTTTTCTTCCTTATTATTATTTTTAATTTTTTAAAAAAGAAAACAAGCTATCCTTTTTCATTATACATACCATACCAATTTTACATTCCCTCTCCTCCTCCCATTCTCACCACATACCCTCCCTCCTCACTCCCATCCACTCCTCAGAGAAGGCAAGGCACATTGCTTTGGGGAAGGTCCAAGAACCTCCCTAATATATCTAGGCTGGGCAAGGTCTCCATCCAAAGAGAATAGGTTATCAAAAAGCAGGTACATGCAGTAGGGATAAATCCTGGTGCTACTGTCAGTGGCCGCTCAGGCTATCTTAGTCATACAACTGTCAACCACATTCAGAGGGACTAGTTTGGTTCTATGATTGTTCCTTCCCAGTCCAGCGGGTGTTGTTGAGCTTCCATTAGATCAGGTAGACTATTTAAGTGGGTGAACCCATTATGGTTTTGACCTCTTTACTCCTATTCTTATTATTTTCACTGCAAAATAATGAATGGCAAAATGTTGGTGGTTCTTGTGGAGAATAGTAAGATGGAAGATAATTGCTTTAATTTTGAGAGATGTTGTGGTGATATGATCCTAGTAGGATCAAGATCGTTTGGGGCTTAGAAATAACATGTTGATGAAACTATTCAAAGTGTGTGGCTGCACAAAACAATGTTCTTTTGGGAAGAAGTGGGGCCTTGTTCCTAGAGGTGTGAGCAAGTTATTAACTGTCAGATTGCTACACTGGTCTTTCCTGAACAGTTGTCATGGATGTTCAATAATTTATTTGTAAATTCAATTATACTTTTCTAAAGTGAGCAATTGAAGTTTTGGATAGGTAAATATTAGTATGAATGGACTTCTGAACTTATTCCAGGCATTGCTCTGTATACTTTTACCAAATAATTAAATTATCAGCAGTTAATCAAAAACATTCTCCTGTGTTTCAGAATTATATTCTTCCTAAAATATAATCATTTTGCGATAACTCTATTTGTGGCAGATTTAATTAGTATATTTATCACTTGTTGAATGTTTTATCTATTAAAGCTAATTAATAATTGTGATATACTTCATGGAAATAACAATGCTTATATTTGATTATTTGTTAAACCTGTGTATCAGGTATCATTTATTGGGAACATTTATAATACATATCCTTTAAATGTTTTACATTTATTTGTTTATTATTTGGAGAGATCATAAGTACCATAATGTGGTTGAAAAATGCAGTTCTCCATCTATAGCAGGTAGGTCCTGGGGTTGAAACATGGGTACTGGGCTTATCAGCAATTGTTCTTACTCACTTAGCCATCTAACTGACCTAACAGCTCCTTTTTAAACCTATAGATTTGTTTTCTTAGTTGTATTAAAAACTTGCCTCTTCTGTAAATGGCATACCATGATCATTATTATTCAGTACTAAGTTACACTCTGGGCATGATGTGTGGAAAAGTGAATCTTCCATGAATAGAAGGGAACAGCTAGGTGTATATATAGGGCAGGTATTTGTGCGTTGGATTTTACCAAGAACAGTGTAACATGGTGATGAAGGATGAATCAGGGCAGAAGAAGGTACATGAGCCTGGAAGATGGAGTAATTATTTTTATATAGGAACAAAGTGCTAAGAATGAGTAAGAAAAAAATCATACTTTGTTGTGTTAGTATTATTGATAAAATATAGAAAGAAAGGGGAAACATAAATGTTGATGATTTAATTTTAAAAATCACATGGCATAAAAAGAACTTAGCAAAAAAATAACTTTAGAATTAAATATTGAGGCAAGATAAGAAAGCAGCAGTGGGTTTATGCGATGGAAGGAAGCTCTCCACAGCGTATATGGGAATGAACTCTGAGTTCAACTTGTACCAGTCTTGTTTCTTGGCATAGCTTGGATGCCAACCTAGAGATGACTGAGAAGGAGGAAATTATGGTCCAAACATTGTAGGTCATTGTAAATAGACTATGGCTATTTTATAGTATGAAACAATATTTCTCTCTGTTGAAAATGATGTGTGTGTGAGACAGAGAGAAAGAGAGAGAGACAGAGACAGAGACAGAGACAGACAGAGAGACAGAGAGAGAGAAAGAAAGAGAGAGAGAGAGAGAGAGAGAGAGAGAGAGAGAGAGAGAGAGGTCTTGTATCTGAAAGCAAATCATTGGGTTTAATTTATAAGATATAGACTAGAAGAAGCTGAATACAATTATTTAGCTAAGAGATGGTACTTCTTGGGAGAGGTTTGTTGACAAGATATATATTTTTATTAGTTAATTATTGTGTACTGGTTCTTTATTGATTTTGTACAGCATGCATCTCAATCCCATTATATTACCATCTCTTCATATCTGCTCTCTGTCAATGCAACCTCCTCCTCAAAATAAAAGAAAACAAACAAACAGAAAAAGCAAACAAACATGCCAAAAAAAAATGAAAAAAGTTTTTGGCATGGAAGCTGTTGTGTGACACAGTAAGTCACACAATATACCCATTAGTCCATACATATCTATTTGCAAATGTTCTTTGCACTGATTCATTGGTCTGGTTTCAGGGACTCCTTTTGAATATCCTATTGTTGCCTTGTGTCTTGGGATCCTGCAGCTTTGGATCTACATATCCAGGCCCGTCACATGTTCCAACAGATCATAAGTGTGGGGGAAATGGGAGTGGGTCAATTTTTAGTCCTGGTTCTGGGTCTTAGTGGTAGCTGGGTTAGTCAGCCTATAAGCTTTCTCTCTTCGACTCCACCTGGGTAAGCTCTCCTACACTGCCCTGGCTATTTCCCAAGTGAAGCAAGCAGCAAGGAGCAAGACCAGTTCTCAAATCTTACTTTATGAAGGCTTACTGACCCACCCACCGCCAGGGCCAGCTCTACTGTTTTGTCCAAGGGAAGTGCAGGGTCTGCTCTTAGGAGTGTTTTATTTGGTGAGATGTAGGGTCAGCTCTCCTACTCTCGTGACCCCGAGGCCCACTCTCCTTGTTGCCACATTGGCAAGGGGTAGGACTGGGGCAAAGGCACTTTTCCCTCACCAATACCATTGCATGGCAGACGAGGGGGAGAGCTGGGTGGGTCAGCTCACCTGTTCTCACTCCTTCATGGCTGACTTACCTGTACCCCAGCCAAAAGGGTCAGCTCTACTGGAGAAGCTCTACTTGCCCCCTCCACCATGTGGTATCTGAGGTGTGAGACAATATCTCTCATGAAGTTTCCTGGGGCCGAGATCACCTGCACCACTGTCAACAGGGTCATCTCTTTTGTGCTTCTCAGGCTCGGTGTAAGACCTGTTTTCCTGAGAGGTCTAGCCAATGAGGAGCAGAGTCAGGTCTCTCACTACTGTTAACCGAAGACTCTAGAGGAAAACACAGCATGGTGAAATAACTTAAGATGTCTAGCATATAGGTTACATTTCAGTCATAAGACTAGATAAAGTAACAGAGGACTTGAAAATAAAAGTAGAAAATAGAAAATGTTCATTTCTGATAAACACTTTCTGCAGAGGAAAAAAAATGTGTTCCTTCTTGGTTCTGAGAATAGTACAAACCATGATTAACACATAGTGTGTTCTGTTGCATACACTGCATGTTAATGGAAGGAGCCATATGAAGGTCAGAGGTGAACCAACAAAAGTACATCTAAGCTTATACATACAGAGCACCTTTATTGAGGCAGAAAGCTAGAAATTCTGAACTATGACTAAATTCCGCCTAGATCTTGGGTCCATAATATTGTTCAGCTGCTAGAGGCTCTTGGCACCAAATCTGATGACCTGACTTTGAACCTCAGTACACATCTGTTGCAGAGAGAAACTAACTACTACATGTGGTCCACTAACCTCTACACACATACTATGGATGTAACACTGCACACATTAACACATATACATAAGCAGAGGTGCAAATTTAAAATTGATAAATATACAATGTGGATGGAGTTTTAATGATAGGTTATGCTTTTTACTCATTATTCTGTCATTTAATCAGTTAGTGTATGAAAACCACACATCATATGCAATTTTCCCGAACATTGTATTATCATTTTAAATATTTTATATATTTCTACACTATACATACATGTGTGAAATATGTGTATAAATATATAATCATTTACTTCCATTTTATCCTCACTGTTTCAACTAAGTAGTAAACATATATATATATATATATATATATTTCATTTTTTTGGTTTCATTTAATGTCGGTAACACTTCTTAGAAGAGAAATTAAAAGTTTTCCTTTAAACATTCTTCTTGTTGCTTTTCCTAATCTTACTACCTTTGTAAGATTTTCACACTCTTAGCTAGAGATAGCTGCTCATGGTTATAGTCTAGAATTTGGGAGGTGGATCCAGAAAGATTAGGAGATCAAGGTCATTCTCATTTATCGAGAACATTCAAGACCCTGACTCAAGACATCAACAACACAATGCAGCATGCCATAACACAACAGCACAATGAAGAAGTTCAGAATTCAGAATACTACAGTAGTGATTGCATGACTTTTAATGTTTTTTATTGATTTTTATTGAGCTCTATATTTTTCTCTGCTCCCCTCCCTGCCTCTCCTCTCCCCACTTCAACCCATGACTTTTAAATTGGTTGTATTTTTACTATAATTTTCATTCTGAACACTGACAGCTTTTCTTGCTACTTAAATAATGTAATGGGTTCCATCCATCATTACTCTAAGGCTGACAGAGATGTTTGGAAAACCATTACAAAAATTATTCAGTTTTATTAAGTAGATTATCATTCTTTAGAACTCACAATAAAATCACTGAGATTTTATTGTATTGTTCAGTGTTGCCAGAAATGTCAAGTAACAGTGCAGTAATTATACATGTTATCTTTATATCTCTTTGTGTTATTTTCATCCTCTTACAAATATGAACAAAAAGTGATGGATACACATGAAGACGATATTTGTTATATAGTCCATCCATCTGAATTAGTGGTGATGTCACCACTACACCATAGTGATGATGCCACATTTTACTACAGTTTTGTGAAGTAATCTGAGATTTTCTATCCGTAAAAAAAAAAATAGTGACTTCCCTTCTCATAGATATGGAAAGTAAATTTAATTGGTGGAATATATTTTTCCTTAATATAGTCAGGCAGCAGTGCACATGTAATATTTAAAATGTCTAACAAGGAAGTCAGAAAAACATTTCTTTTTTCCTGGTAAGTGAATTAGTTTCTTTTGGTAATAATTTACTCCAGGTCGAGGAGATGCATGTGTGTGTGTGCTGTGTGTTACTGTTTTGTGAGGCAAAGCCTCTTAGGACACCCAATTTGTAAGAAATTTCAAAGCGATTATACATTAACAAAATAGTTTGAGCAGTGACAGTTGCTGCTGAGTCTTTGTTGTCTATGAATTGAATAGCCAGTTGGTAGTGTACATGAATCCTACTGATAGCGTTTAACCAAGACTATATTTTAAAAGTCTAAAGTTTTTACAGTAACATAAAATACAAAGAATTCTTCCAGCTAACATTTTTCCCTCTACGACCTCCTTCCATATTTCCTCTTATCTCTTACTTTTGCTTTTCATGGGATTTAGCACTAAAGTAGAAAAATTATTGTCATTCGCATTCACATTTTTCATCTGATATTGGGGAAGAAATCTCTATTTGAGGCTTGAATGGGTTCCGACAGCTCTCATCTACCATGATACCATGAAACTCAAGAGAAAATACAAGGAGTTGCTGGTAGGAAGCAAGTGAGAAATGGCTAAGGCAGAAGTCTTTTAAGAAGAAGCTATTGCTTTCTGCTTGATGATCTAACAAGAAGCACATGAGCCATCTGCGTGAGCAGGAGAAGCAGTCTTTTCTGGGACATGTTTGTATAACAGAGATATTGAGGCTGCTCAAATATTTATGAATAATATGTCACTGAAACACATACCAGATATAGATATGATTACTTCTGTAAATTATTAGCTTTTTATTAAAGATGGTTTCTGAAAGTTTTCATGAAATAACATGGCTTCTAGAACTTTAGAATGCCTATCTATCTCATGACTGAGGAGAACACTAATTATCTAAGAGAACTGAAAACTTTAATCCTTTGAAAAACATATATATTTAGTAAATATTGACTTGGTAAAGGATTAATAATTATTCAAGTAAATGTATTACCCAGTATTTAAAATAAATTATTATGATTGCTATTTATGTGAATAGCAATTATTTTAAATAATTTAAGATTAGAAATTTTTTTATAGGAAACTCTTTAAAAATGCATTCCTGTTGAGATGAATAAAACTTTCATAATTGGAAATCACATTATCTCTTAAATACTTAAGTATCTATTAAGTACTATTAAAATTGCGGTTAATAGTATATTCAGAAAAGAGGTTTTTTGCATCCCTGTAACTATGGGGGGTAGGTACAGGCCTAGAATTGAAGCTTCCTTGTCACTCTCAGCTACAGAGGAGAGAAATACTGACTCAGTGATTTACATAAATATATACAATCAGAATTCTTTGCTTTGTGATCAAATTCTCATGCATTACTTCTTTCATAAATATGTTAACATAAATTATTATATCTAATACAATTACAAAACTAAATGAATCATTTTTATTTTAAAATAAAGCAGTTGGTGCCAGATATCCTAAAGGATCAGTGTGCCTTTTTCTCACAAATAAACCTTGATCATAAAGGAATCTAAAATATTTTAATTTTTATAACTTTGGTATGTATTCAGTATATTGATAATGAAACATATACAAACATAGGCACACACACATGCACATATATTATTTTATTACTTAGTTAATCCCTTCTACTATATATATGTAATCCTTACTACAATATATATCACTCTTTCAGTTTCTGCTGTGACCATATAAAATAAGCCATTATCCTCCCCCTTTAATATTTCAGAACACAGTGGCATACTGTATATAGATTGGTCTAAAGTCACATAGTTAGAGAGTGGTAACAAGAAGATAAACTAAAGCAACCTGCAGCCTGAGTCTTATTTTATGACTCAAAATACTATGGCATCTCTGTAAATTAGATATGATCTTGAAACTTGCATCTAATATACAAACAAATCTATGTGCATGATTATGACTCTGACTTATTTAAATGTAAAACTGAGGCTCGGTCAAATTTAATAGACATTTTGAAAAATTATATTTCCTTGTTATTCACTTAATAGGTAGCTCATTATCATTATTAAAGACTTGATTTTTTTTTTGTCCTAAAAATATTTACACAGACACTTGATAAGTGAGAGAGATAACCATGCTGGTCAGCTTTTATGTCAGATTGGTACTAGCTAGGGTCACCTGGGAAGGGAAAACAACAACTGAGAAATTTTCTTCGTCAGATTGATCTGTAAACACATTCCTTGGGCATTTTGTGGATCAATGATTGATGTGTGAAGGCCCAGGTCAATGTGGGTAGTGCCTATCCAGGGATAGTGGTCCTAGCTTGCATAAGAAAACAGGCTGAACAAGTCATAAGCAGAAAGGCTGTAAGTGGCTTTCCTCCATGCCTTTTGCTTTACTTCTTCCCTCTGTGATTCTGACTCGAACTCCTCTCTGGACTTCCCCCGTTAATGTACTGTGCAGTGAAAGTATAAATCAAACCTCACTCCAAGTTGCTTTCGGCTATGGTATTTTCTAACAGAAATAGAAATGCTAACTAACACAATCACAACCGCATGCCTTCTGGACACACTCAGGAAATGGAAGTTGTCTTTAGGGAATATTGAAAACTCAGGTAAATTACAAACAAATCTCTGCCCATTTCATGTGCTGCTTTCCTGGAATGGAAGAAAAAAAACAAACAAACAATGACTGATTTCTTGCTCCAGGAATTCACCATGGTCTCATTTACTATATAAAACCGTAAGTGAAGCTTATTAAACTTTAAATAAATTCTAGGAAGCTTGCTTTGGAAGTGATTGGCTAGATCCTAGTACATCACCTCAATATTTCCTACTCTTTGTGAAGAAATCTACAACCTCATGTTTGCTAACAAAAGAAAATTTTAGAAAAATTTCTTTATTAAAAAAATAACACTGAAAACATTTTACAAAAACTAGGAAGTAATGTTAAACACCTACTCTGGCACACATTTTTTGAAAATTCTCCTGAAGTTGACCCAGTGGTTTCACTAGTGCTCTTTCTTGTTCCTGTCATTACTCTGGTCAAATCATGTCAGTGCATTTATTTAGTTATTTATTTATATGTTTGTTTGTTTGTTTGTTTATCTATCTATTTATTCATTCATTTATTTTACTTTTGTTTGTTTACATATTTGCTTGTTTACTAGTTTGAGACAGGACCTCACTCAAAAGCCACGGCTACCCTGACCCTCATTATGAAGCGAAGGCTGCCTTCTAACTCCTGGTAATTTGCATCTCAGTCTCCGGAATGATGGGATTACTTCATGAACCACCACACTTAGCTGAAAAGTTTCTTGAGGCAGTGATCGCCTGTTTTAGAGCCTACATTCTGCTCTTACCAGAAAGAAATGGCTGTCCTATAGAAGATCAAAATTGCTATTACAAATTCTTCTTAGGCTTCTCCATAGTGAAAATGTGGTGGCAATTCTTTTCCTTTTTTCTGTGCAAAACACAAAAGGACAATATGCTACCTTTTGTATATGATGGTGATTTGGGCACTTGTCACTTATTCTGGAGTGGTGATGGGCTTTCCTATCCAGCCCAGATGACTATGTATATGTACACACGGAGCAGGTTGGGACCGGTTGCTGATGACAGAGATCAAGGCTGGAAAAGTCAAAGTATATGTAGAAATGGCTTTAACCGGAGGGTACAATAGGAGTTAGATGTGTTATGATGTGTCATTAAAATTGTAATCCCAGCATAGATTATCTTAAAGCCCTCCTCATCATTCCGTAGTTGCTGTTCAAGTGTTTTAGAAGAAAGTAACAGAAGAGCCCAAGGAAAGCAAATCCGCAGACGACAAGGTTTCTCTTTTACTTGTTAGAAAAAGAATTCAACAGACTTGTAAAACAGGGCATAATGCCACTCTGATGAACCTTTTCTGAGAATAAGTAGCACATGAAATATGAGCAATTTGCCTATTGAAGATTCAACTATGATGGCAGCTGGCATTTCAGAAGGATTCATTGACATTAATTTTAAAGTTGAAATTGCTGCATAAGCAATCATAAAATATAGACACAGTCAAAATAAGTGAGTGAGACAATCTCTTAAAATATATACTGTATACAAGAACTTTGGAACTTGAAAACTTTAGTGTCTTTTAAAATGAAAAACATGGGACTTTCTAGACACTGTTCAGATGAATTTGTTTAATTAGTAATGAGTTTTGGAGATAGGGATGCATTAAACTTTAATGTCACAGCAACCTAATGAAAATAAAATTACACTGGATTTATAAATAATTATGAGAAAATATTTAAATATGCATTGTGAGTTTCAGGATGTTATGCAGGCACTTGTCTTAGTTAAGATTTCTATTTCTGGGATAAAACATTATAACCACAATCAAGTTGGGAAGAAAAGAGTTTATTTGCCTTTCAATTCTGAATTGTCGTCCACCACTGGAGGAAGTCAGGACAGGAACTGAAACACAGCAGGATTCTGGAGGCAGGAACTGGTGTAAAGGCTATGGAGGGGTGCTGCTTACTGTCTTGCTTCCCATGGCTTGCACATCATGCTATGTATAGAGAGCATAAGACCACCAGCACAGGGATAGTGCCACCCAAAGTGGACTGGGCCCTTTCCTATCAATCACTAATTAAAAATATTTCATATAGCCTGATCATTTAGAGAGAGACATTTGCTCAATTTGAGGTGCTCTCATTTCGGATAACTAACTTATATCAAATTGACATGAAACTATCCAACACAACAGTTAAAGAGCCTTCAAGATTATTTATTTTGTCAGTTTGTATTTTGAATTCATCATAGGTACATATAGAGAAATGCCATAATTAGTGTGGGAACATTTTAAAAACATTGTAGTGGGAAAGTAAGACAGGGTGTTATATATTTGAAGAACTATTGTATAGATCAAAGTTCACATATTTTTCTAACGAAGAGACTATAGTAAGCTGCTTACAAATTACATGATGTCCTTGGTACAACTGTTGCATATCAAGGAAATAAAGGGCCCATATCTCTCATGTCACTAATACAGAAATTTGAGGATGCGGTGGGCCTGGGCTTTGTTGTTGTTTCACCAGATCTCCAGACTTTAGATGGCTATAGAGTAAAACTACTTTTATTCCCCCTCAGTATCTCCAGAAATCTATTTATGATTTCTAAAGTTGTCAATCAGGGCTTTCTGACACAAAAGTTTATGCTTTTCACAAATCCTCCTAAATATTGCCCCCTTCTGGAACACTAATTCCTACCCTTCTCCTTCATCCCCAGACTTCAACTATTTGCTGCCCTGTACTGGCTGAAACTTCATTCACTTGAATGGAGATTTTTCTTTTTCCTGAGCTTATGCGTTCTCAATAGAGATCCTGAGAACTACCAGGCTGGCCTTCACAGCCTCTGTGACTACAGCTCTTTCAAGCTTTCAGATGAGCTCCAAATCGGTAGCATACATTATGTTAGCTGTTTTATTGATGTCTGTTTATCATTTGTTTGTTGGCGTGAACCAGGTTTTTATTTATACTAAACTGACCCTAGTTTCACCTGTACTCAACACTGCTTTGAAATGTAGATTCTCCTGCCTTCTCTTCCTCAGTGTTAGAATTGTAGGCATTCCCCATTCTGCCTGGCTCTTCTTTGTTTTTCTCTTGCAGATATCATGCACCATAGGATCAATGTATCTGAGGATAATAGTGTACTAGGCAATATTGCTTTTTTTCTTGAATTCCACAGGTTATGATTCTTTAAATCATTAGTTTTGTGATGGGTTTAGAAAATGCCAGTACATTTGTTACTGATTTGATTTGGCTCCCCTTTCAAAGTGAAGCAAGGGTTGTTTGCGATTTTGTCTTTTTGTACTGTCAATAGAGTGTCTATGGGGAAGTATACTTAAAATGTCCTCAGATTTTAGCCATTTTCTTTCCTTTTTGATATTATACTATAATACATCATTTCTCCCCTCCCCTTCCCCCTCCAAGTCCTCCAGTATTACCCTGCCCACAGCCTTTCAAATCCAGGCTCCCAATTTCCATTAATAGCTGTTACATGCATATGCGTTATAAATATAGAAATACAACCTGAATGTAATGCTGTGTGTATCTTTTCAAAGGTGAACAGTTGGTACTGAATAACCAACCAATTGGTTTGCTCTACCTGTAGAAAATTATTTCTCATTTTTCATCCTTCTTTAGTTGTTTGTTCTGTATGCACGGTAGAGATCTCTGCTTTCTTCTGTCCATGTTAGCACATCTACTGGTATAATTCTTGTTCAACTTATGTGTAAGCATGTCACATTTGTGAGATTTTATGGGTGTAGCTTCTGAATTTACTACAAGAAACAATCTCACAGCAATATCCCTTATTCATTGGCTCATACAATCTTTCTGCTCCATCTTCTGCAATAATCCCTGATCCTTAGGTGAGGGATTTGTATTGTTGATGTATTCCTTGTTACTGAAACCTACAACTCAGTGTTTTTATCAGCTGTGGTTTCTGTAATGGTTCCTCTCTGTTGCTGAGAAATTTCCTTGATGAGAACAGAGAAAACTATGCTTATCTTACATATTTTTAGGGTCAAGGGACATTTAGGTTGTTTCCAGGTTCTGACTATGACAAACAAATTATGAACATAGTTAAACACATGTCCTTGTGGTATGTTTGAGCATCCTTTGGATATATACCCAAAAATGGTATTGCTGGGATTTGAGGAAGATTGTTTCCTAATTTTCTGAGAAGACACCATACTGATATCCAAAGGGGCACTACCAGTTCTCACACCCAGCAATACAGGAGTGTCCCTTTACCCCACAACTCCTCCAGCATAAGTTGTCATTGGTGTTTTTGATCTCGGTCATTCTTACAGGTATAAGATGGAATCTCGTTGTTATTTTGATTTGTATTTTTCTGATGGCTAAGGATGTTGAACATTTTTTTAAGTATCATTCAGCCATTTTACATGCCTCTACTGAGAGTTAAATATTTAGGTCTGTACTCCATTTTTTATTCGATTATTTGTTGTTTAGATGACCAATTTCTCCAGTTCTTTGTATATGTTGGAGATCAGTACCGTGTCTGATGTGGAGTTGGTGAAGATCTTTTCCCATTCTATAAGCTTGGTATTAGCATAAAAACAGACAGGAGGACCAATGGAACTGAATTGAAGACTCAGATATTAATCCACACCCCTAAAAACACCTAAATTTTGACACAGAAGCAAAAAAACATAAAATGGAAAAAAGAAAACGTATTTGACAAATGGTGCTGGCATTATAGGATATCCACATGTAGAAGAATGAAAATAGATCCATATCTAGCACAATACACAATACCCAAGTCCAAATGAATCACAGTCCTCAACATAAAGCCAGCCACACTGAACCTCATAGAAGAGAAAGTGGGAAGTACACTTGAACGCATTGGCACGGGAGATCACTTCCTAAATATAACCCTAGTAGCACAGAAACTGAGAGAAACAATTAATGAATGGGACCTCCTGAAACTGGAAAGCTTCTGCAAAGGACATGGTCAACAAGACAAAAGAGAAGTCTATGACTTTTTAAAACTGGTATTTTAATGAACTTTTGCTTGCAAGGTTTTTGGCATTTGTATGGGTGTTAGCATATCACAGGCATTTGTATAGGTATGATGTTTCAGGTGAATCCACTATACAAAAGTCATCAATTTTATTATATATATATATATTGTAATTTATAAAGTATTACTTTTTGTACTTAGAATATTTAGACTACTCACCTATATATAGTTTTTCCATTATTATTCACTCTTTACTGAGTAGCATTTCTCTTATGTGTATTGTTATCCTACCTAAGGATTACTTTCAGTAATGGTTTATGATATAAGGTTTTTGCACATGGTTTTCAGTTTAATTGAAAGACTTTGTTTTTATTAATCAAACTGAAATCTGAAATATGATATACAGTTATGTTTCTGCAATGACATTTTTCAAACATGTCATGTTCTGCCTATTGATATCTGGTTTTATCCTTAGAGCTGAAGTTGACCTCTTTATTATTGTTCCATTGTAGTTAAATATATACTACCCTTCAAACTGTACTTTCACATTGTTAATAACTCTTTGCCTTATAGTTTTATGCAGATTGATATTTTTATTGTTTTAGTATTCTGCTTGACATTCTTCTATTCATTGTATTCTTCTAGTCTATTATATTTATTGTATTCTTCTATTAATTCTCTTATTTTTCTATTTATTATATTCTTTATTTATACTATTTATTATATTCTTCTATTTATTCTCTTATTCTTCTATTTATTATATTTTTATTTATTCTATTCTGCTTTACATTATTCTATTTATTACCTTATTATTCTGCTTGATATAGATATTTCTTTAGTTCTTAGCATAATAAATATCACTACATTTTCAAAATTTCTAGCCATCATTTCACACAGCACAGTAAGAACACCTCCTCCTAACAGGATGACTTAGCAGGTGCATGTGTTTGCTATGCAAGCCTGACATGACTCCTTAGGCCCATAGTGGAAAGAGAGAAGTGACTCTCAAAAGTTGTGTTTTGAAATTTTCTGCTAACTAGCTCCCAATCTTCTGTTATTCTTTGTCTAATTCAGGAATAATTCTTTTTTATGTAAAGGGACAGATTACCTATATTCTGCTTTGTGATACGTATACATTTGTTGGTATTAGACACCCTGAATTTTCCATTTGAATTACATTAATGCTAGTATCTGATCATTTCAGTGTCAACATTAATTTTCATGTGTTTGTGTTAAATTTTCTCTTAGCAAGTGCCTTGGAGTGTGGGCCACCTCCTTATGAATTGTGGACTCTTAGTGGAAAATGTAACTTCAGATGGTAACTTGTCCTTCAGCACATGTTTAACATACGCATGTGCCACACAACTGAAAACTAATTTCAAAGTCTATAAAGTTAGTTTGAGACTTATGGAAGCTGTTCTATTTTCAGTTCTGTGTGACCTTAGGGATATTTGCGTTCAGATCTCCCTTCTAATGTGTCTTCCGAGGTGTATTGTACTTTGTATTTCTGCTATTTTATAATGACTTTTAAAATAATTTGAACATATATAACTCCGTATTTAGTCATGTGTGGATATGTTCTTTTAGCTTGCACCATATGTAAAGAGCAAACATGAAAGGAGACATACGCTGACCCTCTCCCAAGGCTTCTTGTATGTTCATTTTGGCATCGTAAACCCTCTTGGCTTTCTGGTTTCCTCTACCAATCTGAAAATTAGGAAAAGGCTGTTTTGCTGATCTGACTGCCCAGCTGTTTCATTCAGATTCCAGTCAACTTTCTGCTCAATAGAGACAGGCATTGTCATGTTGGTGAAGAGTGGTAGATAGTGTTGAGGTTTTCTTCAGTGGAATTTCCCTTTCTCAAGTTCTTGGAGGACTGGCTTACTTTTTCCTGCTCCCATTCGTTCCAGGGGAAACTGTCAATAAGTTTTGTTTGTTTCTTGCTTCTGTTGAATTGATCTACACTTTCTCTTATTTGTTTTAGAGGATAGCTATATTACCCTATAAGAAGCTTAACATGAATGTCAACTATGGTTTGAAATTAATGGAAAAGGATATCCTGTCTTGATGCTTTCATACATTTTTAAGGTTCCTATTCATATTTAGTTCCTTCATTTTCTTCACAGCTCTGTACCTCAAATGTTCCTCTCAACTGCATTACCATATTCACCCTTTTTTGCAAGTGTTAATAGTGGTGTGTGTATTCATGTTTGTGTATATGTGTATGGAAGCGCAAATTTGCCAGGCATCTAACTGTATTCATTTCAACTTTTATTATTTTTACCAGGTTCTTTTACCAGAATCTTGAACTCACAAACTCGAGTCAGATAATCTTGAGCTCATGTCTTCGCCTCCCAAGTTTTCCAAGATTACAGCAGACTCCTGTCTTATGCCTGGTTTTTATGTAGTTTCTGGGGATCTGAATTCTCAGTCTTCATACTTGAATAGCAAGCGATGCACCCATTGAGGATCCACTCTAAGACCTGTATACTTCTTTTTGTTGGGCTGTTTCCTTTCTCATCTGGACAATGATAAATGCTAATTGGGTAATCATAGCACTCCAGTGGAGACAGGGAGAGGCCATCCATTCACTGTCTACTTTACCATCCTGCACCTACATCAAGGCTCCTGCTGGAAGGTGCCTTTGGAGAGGCACATCCTGCACATGGCTGGAGTGCCTTTGCACCCACTGCTTTCCTGTATCTTTGGCCTAAAGGCAGAGAATATGGTTCAGTGCTGTTGCTTGCATATTAGGAGGCAACTTGATCCCGCTTGTTTCCCTTATCCTATCAATTACTCCCATGTTGCTCCCACATGACAATGTTTTTTGATCTATCATTTAAATCTGCTCAGATCCTGACAGATATGTATTCTCATTTTCATCTTGTAATTAGAGGGAACATTGAATCTCTGACTAAGGTAATTAATCTTTTGCCCAAAACGACTAAGTTTTGCTTCCAGAGGCTTGTGCTTGATTGAGAGTAAAATCTAATATACAGCAAATACTGAAGACTTCATCAGAAGACTCCTCCAAATTAACGTGCACACTAATATAGATTGAGTAGCAACAAGAGGAGGATACAAAGGGAATGGAGCTGAGTGCATTGAGAAGATTCAGCGTTGTTAGACGGGAGCCTAAGTGGCAATGTACTACAATAGTAAGGCAGCAATTAACGTGCAGCAGCAGGGACTAAGTGCTGCAGAGAAAGCTTAACTGGCTGCCTCTTGTCAGTGTCTCTCCCTGAGTAATTTTCATTCCTACAACAATTGGTCTAAGATTTGCAGAGCTTCCCTTGACACACTGACCTTTTCACATTGATTCTTTGTACCTGCTGCTAAGATACAAAATCTATATAATCAAGCAGGCAAATCACTTGATACTGGAGTTGACTGATAATAGAGAAGAAAACCCTTGTTATCAGGTGTCCTTGGATGTGCTTCGCATACAAAGACAAGCATGCCGAGCTGTGCTCAGATACTTCTTGATTTACACTTACACATCGAACATGTAACCTCTATTCTAAAGAGCCCCGATGAAGGGAGTTGGGCCAGCGAATAAGTTAAGCTGAAATGCTATGAAGCTGTCCTTGGCGACAGCACAGAACATTTCTTTCTGTTCCTTTTTTTAATTTTTTTATTAATTTATAAAAGTTTCCACTTCCGCCCCTCCTCCCAATACCCTCCCATTCCCCCCACTCCCTCTCCTCCTACCTCTCCAGTCCTAAGAGCAGTCAGTGTTTCCTGCCCTGTGGGAAGTTCAAGTTCCTCCCCCCTCCCTCCAGGTCTAGGAAGGTGAGCATCCAAACTGACTAGTATCCCAAAAGTCCAGACCATGGAGAGGAAACAAGTCCCAGTGCCATTATCAATGGCTTCTCAGACAGTCCCCGTGCCAGTCACATTCAGAGAATCCAGCCACATTCAGAGAATCCGGTTTGATCACTTGCTCATTCAGTCCCAGTCCAGCTGGCCTTGGTGAACTCTCATTAGATCAGTTCCCTTGTATCAGTGGGTGAACGCACTCATACATTTTGTGAGGTTTTTTTCCAATTCTCGTGTCTCATCTATTTATACATCTTTATTGACAGGGCTACTTGAATTCCTTCTATAATGGAAATACAAAGAGTAAAAAATATGCCGTCCACTTTCCTCCCTCCCTCCCTCACCCACCTCTCTCTTTCATATACACACCCAAACCCACCCTTCTCCCTGTACACACATGCTCACACCCCTTTGACCATCTTCTTCACCTCTTTTTGGAGACCGCTAATCATTGGGAATACTAAGTACACTCTGGCTATAAATTAAACAAGAAAATGACAAACCAGTTGTTGCTTTCATATGTAGATAATTTTCATACAGATATATCTAAATGATGGATTGTCATTATCAATAAATATATAAATTTGCTCAATATCCTATTTAATTTTTGTATTTTTCAAAATTGAAAGAGTTCTCATTACATTTTAGAAAGTCAGTTATTATCTATAATGTTTAAGTTATAAAATATTCATAAACATTTTATATATGCTATTTGGGGAATTCATGATTCATATTTGATAGAAATTGTACTGTTAGTGACTATTTCATATGCTAATCATAAAGGTATAAAACACATATATTAATAGCCAGTCTAATACATTTCTCCCCCAAAGCTTTAACCAACTATTTTGTTTTTTAAAAAGATTTATTTTTTTAAGAATTTGCATGCGTGTGTGTGTGTGTGTTTGCAAGTGTGTGATATGTGTTTCTATATGGTCATGTCCACACCTATACGGGTGTAAGTACTCCTATCCACTGAGCTATCACTTCTCCAACCTCCAAACTGATTTCCTGAAGATTGCTCATAAAATATGTCAGTGTGTTTATTATCCATTGTTAGGAACCCAAGAATAAACTCCAGGGACAAGGAACTCTTAAATATTTATGATTAATTTTGCAATAGTCTTTTAATTTGCCTATGGTACTTGTGTTGCAAAGTTGCTTGTATTTCCAATAAGATCTATATTGCATATGAGCATTTGTCTGCTTGTATACATGTTAAGCATGTGCATGTTAGATGCCCACAGAGGCTAGAAGATGGCATTTAATGCCATGGAATTAGAATAATAGGCAGTGATTCTTTGTGGGTAATGAAAGTTGATCCCGAGTCCTACACTAGAGCAGCAAGTACTTTTAACTTCTGAGCAATCTCTCCAATTCCTATTATGTGTTTTCTAATAGTGATGAATTCATGTTGACTGTAGTTAAGTTGATACATTAAATAAAAATGTCTTGGAGGACTATAATTTAATTTTTAATATTAATTTAAAAAATAAGACACTATAGAAAAAATGTGTTTTATAGGCCATCTGGAAATGACTCTGCAAATAGGGTAGATAATACTTAATTGAAATCATGATCACAGTTTATAGCTCATAATATTTGTCCAAGATAAGTTCTTATAATTACAGTGTGAGAACATGCTCTCACTAATCACAAGGCGTTTGCCTCACCATTTAAGTATAGAAAGAGATTAGGCTGAGTGTTTAATTAATGAAAACTAACCAGAATTAAGGTAGCACTGAAAAATTTATTTGTTGAACATTATTCTAAAATATTTATGCTTTTTGTTGCTGTTTTTCTTCTTCATTTACAATTAATCGGCATATGTGTTATATATAATTACATTTGTGAAAATATCATTTATTTTATAAATAATAATTTATATTTGCATTTTTGAATTTATTAGGTGACCAATATATATTATGAAATAAATGTGTATGAATTTCCAAACACAGTGATTCATTATTTGTAATAAGTGCTCTAAACGATGAAAATTCTTCAAGAATATAAGAATATTAAAAATAAAATTGGTCATATTGCACAATTGTACCATAGAATTCTGCTTCTTCATCTGACTATCAAACTTGGATGACATTACCAAGCAGAATATTACACTGTTAAAATATTAAACCCAGTGAAAATACTCTGAATGAACAACGACCAAGTTTTAACGCCACATTGTGTTTGTGATAAGCCTGAGGTGTTTTTATTTTTTTATTTTATTTTTTTTTAGTAAATTTAATAAAATTATAAAAGTTTCCATTTCCGCCCCCCCTCCCAACACCCTCCCACTCCCCCCACTCCCCCTCCTGAGGTGTTTTTAAAGGACTGTAATGTCTTATGTGATTTAACCTGAGGTGTTTCTAAAGGACTGCATTGTCTTGTGTGATTTAACTGCACCCTTTTCTATGAACATAAAAATCGACTCTACAATGTGCCTGATGTTATACAACAGAGCATTGGTGACTGACAGCCATCTGAAATATTATGGCTCAGGTTTGCGACTGATGCATTCTCTGAACTATATTGTTTGCAAAATACATGCAAATATTTCTGCTCTTATAAAATCCCAGTGGTGAAAGACAGGAAATAAAGTATTCTAGTATTTTCCTATTTTCATTTCTCCACAGATAGGTGTCAAGTTATCTTTGTGTTGTATTGTATCTGAATGTTTTATTTTTAAAATTGATCATTTATTTCCAGCCTAATGTTGTATTTTAAAATATAGATGCATTTTCCCTTGTAATGAGTGCGAAATTTCCAACAATATCTGCAATATCCAAAAATATAGCTCTGTCATGAGGTTGTATATATTTTTGTGAATCCTTGTTGCTAGTAGTGATTATTATAAAATCAAGGTACCCATCAACTCATAAATATTTAAGATTTTCTACATTCTCAAGTATAATTCTCACATTTAATTACTTTAAAATATAGATGTACATCCATTTCACTACTATGACAAATTGTTTTTTATTAATAAAGATAAGTTTGTAGGTAGATTGAAAAACAGTCTTAAAATGATTTCAATATAATTGTCTTTAAGTATTTGATTAATGTATTTATTCTATACACTAAGCTCATGTGAGATGAAGATTAATAAGTTCTGCCAGGCAAAGCATTAGCAGATTCATTCATTTGAGAAGGTATTCAAGAGTGTTAAAAATCTTAATTATAAAGTATTAGTTAGGGTCAGATAACTATATTGTTAAAGTTTCTAGAAGTTTTGTGCCATTACCATTTCCTCCTTTGTATTGTTAATGCATTTATTTGTGAAGTATTTGTTGAATACTTCCTAATACGATATGCTGAAAGAATAGTTACCATATAGATAACAGATGAAATAGAGAACAAATGAAGATACTATTTGACAAACACCTACCTGTCATTATTTTATACTTAGAATAAAAGATCCTCCATTGCTTTGGCATCTTATCAGCATTTATATTGGATTCCACATAACTTGAGAGGCAAAAATCTTTAAGATGAAAGATAATAATCCTATCTACTTAAGAGTATATTTTTATGAGTATTTGAAGGGTATTCTGTTGCGAGATACTTTTCTATCATGCTTTACAACATAAGTATGGTTAAAAAAAACTGTATGATACCTATTTTTAGTTGTTTTTATTTTATCCTTGAGAAATACAGACAAATGGCCATACAATAAAGGGAAAAGAAGATGTTTTTAATCTCTGTGGAAGACAATGCTGTGAAAATCTGAGAACATGAAAAAAGAATGGACTAGAGAATAGGGTACTAAATAGCTTCAAATATCTTGAGGAAAGAGGCCATGAACCTCTGGATACCAATGGACATGCCAAAGTGGATGGAGAAAAGTCACAAGGTCTCAAACCTACAAAAGAACTACAGGTACCTGAAAGATGCTGAGAGACAGAGAAATAATCTTTTCCAAAGAGAACACACATTTGGTTACCTAATGACAAATATTCAGCCCTGAAATCATACATACATGTAATATTTTATGGTTGGAAAAGATTATATTTAGGAACATATGTATATACACATATATACTCATGCAATAACAATGGTCATGGATTGGAAGGAGAGGAAGGATTTAAAATTTGAGTGGTTAGGAGAAGGAAAGGAAATTTGGAAAGAGGGTTTTAAAACGAAAAGGGATGGAAAATTAATAATATATGGAAAATATAAATGGATAGAAAAATAAAATGATAAATTTAAAAGGGCTTAAAATCATTGTTACTTGATATTCAATTTCCTAATTATGTCTTCATAGACTTGATACAGAAATGATAGGTTTTATTATAAGATAAACTGAAGTTGATTCTACATTAATAAATCTGGAAAATCAGTTTCTTGTGGAGACTAAAAAGAGAGAAGTGGGAGTGAAGGAGGAAGAGAGGGAAAGAAGGAAGGAGAGAGGGAGGGAGGGCATAGAGGGAATTTAGAGCCAGAGGTTATCCCTAAGGATTGCTGCTAAATAACATTACTAGGAGAGCAAAGTGATAAGCACTTTCAACATGAGAGGAGATTAGGTGGGCAGCTAATGAATAGAAGCAGGTGGTTACAAATAGTCAGGCAGAGAGAGAGAGAGAGAGAGAGAGAGAGAGAGAGAGATTTGAAAGCTTATGCCTTGCATAGGTATCCATTAAGAGAAAAATTAAGCACTACAGTTTGAGAGGAAATACTTGCAAAGGTGTATATTGAAGGGCATATCAGTAATATATCAAATCTCTTTACAATCTTACAATAAAAAAGCAAATTTAAAAGTGTAGAAAATATTTGAACAGGTGTCTCAGTACTTCTGAGATGTCACATGAGAAGCAGTTCGACATCATCTATCAATAGGCCTTAAGCGATTAAATGAATAAAGGAATATTATCTATATACTGCTCCAATGACATAAGCCAGTTGCCAGTTTATTCACCACCAGTCGAAACTGGAAGTATCATCAGAGACATCAGAAGACAGTATGACAGTTCCTTACAGAGCTCAGCATGTGTTATCAAAGAGTCCATGAGCTGTGTTCCTGCATATTTAACCAAGTGCTTTGAAATTATTGCTCAGCAAAAGAATTTATGCGAAGATATTTATAGCAACTTTACTTAATGATAGTTATAGTTAAAACTTGTTATTAATCAATGTATGCATGTGAGTCTTCACACATACAAGAGTATTATTTATCAATGAAAGTAACTATTCAATAAAGCATGGAAAAGACACAAGTTTTCTTAAATGCATAGAACCAAGACTTTCTACGATATTATTAGTGGCAGAAATTATGTGTGGAGAGTACAGGAGCAAGCTCTACTGTCGTCACAGTTTCTATGTCTAATCTCTGTTCTATAAAAGAAGTTTTATTTTAGGAACTCTTGAAGATTGGAAAGGCTATTTCAGTATATTTAGCATCATGAGTTAGAGCTCATTCTAGAAATTCTAAATGAGTTGTAGTTTTCCTCAAAGCTGAAATTAAAGAAGCATGTGGAAAGTGAATCTTAAGAACATAGTTGGGTTCCTTGGATTATTATGTTATTGAATATTCCTTCGTGTCCATGCAGGGGCTATCAAAAAATGTAAAATTTTCTCACAAACTAACACTAAGATATGAAATTTAAAAATAGAAGAACATTTGAACAGACATCTTAGCAAATCTGATAGAAAGATATCACATGAAGGTACATTTGGTGAGTGAAGTGAGAACAACCTAACTTGCAATGATTTGTGTAGTTAATAACAAAATATTCAAAATTTAATCTCCATGATATTTTTGTATCTTATCTTTATATCAAAAGCAAAATGATTCTGATTTATTGAACTTCATGTAATGTTTTACTTTCTAAAATTCTATTTTCAAATATGATAATTTATGTTGCCTGGTATGAAAATGATTAACACAAAGATAATTTGAATCAGCATCTTTTATTCATTAGGCAAACTGTGGCAGTCTAGACCATGAATGTGTTGCCAATTGTACTACATTATTTGAATTCATATTATCAGCCACTCTGTTTAGAAAGACAGTGACTCAGCTTTCAGGTCCAGACCAAACTCCTAGTTATTCTTTTATTCTATTCATGCTATATTTTGTCCCATTCTTGACCCAATTTGATGAATGTGAATCAACTGAAAGCCTAATCTGAAAAATAAATGCTTCAGAAAATAATTTGATAACGTGGAAGATAAAGAAATTTTTGTTCTTTTATTTTGTCCTAATGCGAGTGTCATTACTAAGTAGAATCCAACAGAGAGTTGCCTTGTAATTCATGAAATGATACAGTTGTCTCTGATTTCAAGAATGAGCATACTATGTCAAACCCAATTTTGCATTCTCTTGTCTTATTTAATAAATCTATAGGTCATAGATATTTACAAATGTTTTTTTAGAAGTATAGAATTTAGATTATGTCAAGTCAATGTTTCAAAAGAGTATTTAAAATATAATATTGACTAATCTTTAGGATAAAAATAGGATTGGTGAGTTCCCCCTTTCTTGGACAGAAAATGTAGTTCCTATTAAAAGATGGGAACATGTTTAAAAGCTACCTATGAGTGAATACATGTTTTAAAACATAAAACAAAGAAAACCAGCCTACAAACCACAATCCCAGAGAACTTAGACAACAATGAGGACACTAAGAGATACGTACATAGATCTAATTTACGAGGAAATAAATTAGAAAAAGACAAGATCTCCTGAGTAAATTGGGAGCATGGGAACCTTGGGGTAGGGTTGAAGTGGGGAGGGGAGAGGCAGGGAGGGGAGCAGAGAAAAATGTAGAGCTCAGTAAAATTCAATAAAAAAATATTTCAAAAAGTATGGGAGCAGACCTCTTCTGATGTCCTTTGGTCATCTTCAGGCTTCCTTCTCAGACATCCATTCCCACCTTTCTTTCCTTCTCAAACACATACTTGGTGAGTTAACATCATCTCACTTCTCCGGCTTTCCTAAGTCTCTCCAGAACACTGCATTGCTCTGATCTGAAGGCGTGTACTTGGAATTTACAGTGGTTTTGTTTTGATCTCCCTTTCAACTCTAGTTATAAGATTTTGCAAGAAATTTGGAGCCAGAGTCTAAACTATTAACTAATCCTAAGGGTAGGTTTTAACCCTGTCGTTTAATATGATTGTTGGTATATCTATAGACACAAAGAAAGCCATAAATTGTGAGCAGTGAAAAATACTGTAGAATACAGCTCACTCAGAATCTTGAATATCCTATAGATTTAACAAGCAACTCCTAAAATTGTTCCCTTTACAAAAAAAAATTTTGGTGCAAAATATGCCGCTTCCCATTTTTAATATCCCACAAAATACCTAAATATAAAAAGTGTTTCTTGTATACTTATTGCTATTTCTCTTGTCAGATAGCTTGTAAATTTTGTAAAATATGACATAATGAAAAGTCTAACAAATTATAAATTGTTTGATATAGTTTACTTCCATTGATTATTAGGATAGCATATTTAATTCAGTATCATTTATATTAATATAATTATTACAGACTGGACTTGTGACCAATATCACAATGGACTCTTACTGTTCCATTCTAACTTATTTCCTATGCCATGATGAATCATAGGCACATTAAGATAGTAGATGTAAGCATGCTTTGTTTGGATGTTACAGGGAATTAGCTCAATATCTACACATGTATGAATGATGCAAAAGGCTATCTAAAGATCTGTGTAGGGAAACTTCATGTATAGTAAACGTTCTCACCAAAAGTAAAGCACATAAATATGTGAAAAAGTTAAATATTTTTCATAAAGTTGTGAGGAAACTGATTTCTGAAAATGTAGTATCATTTCATTTGTTATTTTAATAAATAAATCTTGCCTGAAGTTCAGAGAGTAAGACAGCCACACTGATCATCCTTACAGGCCAGGAGCAGTGACACACACCTGTAATCTTAGTAGCCACACTAGTTTTGCCATAGAAACTGGGTGGTAATGGTGCATGCCTTTAATGCAAGCACTAGAGAGGAATTTAAAAGTGGAGGAGACAGTTCTACCTCACAGTCTCATTTTGAGATTCCTGGAGGCAGGACTGCCATTTCAGACTGAGGTAGAAGTAAAATCAGTAGCTTGGCTGTTTTGCTTTTCTGACCTTAAGATTGAGACCAAATTTCTGTCTTTTGGATTTTATTAATTGTGCTACATGAGAAGATATCTTTTAAAATAAAATCTAATAAAATCACACAAGTTTAAAATACGAGAAACATATTTCTCCTGGATAACAGGAAGTCATGTACTACTAGAATAAATTTTTTAAAAGTGACCAGGTTAGGGTATTGTTTCAAAAAAGGCAAGTTCAGGACATTTAAGATAATTGATTCTAATTTAGACAGTGACATGAAAGACATTTCTGAGAGCAGCTTTCAACTTTCACATTCTGCATCAAGAATAATGACTGATACTCAGAAAAAATAAACTATATGAATAGCATATAAATAAATGTCAGAATAGAATTAAGTGGGTATAATTCTGTTAACCCTGGAAAATTTTTGTCTCACTAACAAGCTGCTCCTTGCTTTTGTGAACAAGTGAGGTGACTAAAATTTCTGAGGATGGATTTACTTATGTACCAGCAATACAAATTCAAATTGAAGCTTCTAGTTGAAATGTGACCTCAGGCCCTAGATGCAGATTCACACACATCCCTAAAATCTCCCTGCAATAGTAACTCATCACGTCTTCTAAGAACCATGATTTAAGCCATAATTTCTGCGCCTTTATGATGCATCATTCTCACATATTTGCACACTCTTCTGCTATCCATGAATCCGAGGCAAATGAATTTTAATTGCTCATCTTAAACATACTTTGCGGGGGTTTGAATGGTTAGAACAGAATGAAGACTTAATTTTGGATTCGTGTTGGTGCTTCACATTGGAAATAGACTTACACATCTCATAATTTAGAATGTGGAAGACTTTTCTTATTAACCTATAGCAATGTAGTTTTCTAGAACAGGAAGAATCTCACTGAGGGTTGAAGATGGAATCCCCTGAAGTATGTGTGAATCTCCATTCCTTCAGATAATCAGAGTTCTTCTCTCAGCATGGCCATTTCCCATCTTTGTCCTATGTTTTTATGAAACACATCATATTGGTACAAGTTTGTATGCATGTGCACATGATCATCTTATATGTATGTGTATATATACACACACACAGTCACTTGGGCACATGAGAAGTTCATCTAAATTCTGCTTTACCTGCCCAATTTCCAACACTGCAAAAGCCCCACTGTTGCATTGTGTTCCAGTCTTAACGAACGAGCCTAAAGCTACACAGTTGCTTCACAATATATACTGAGTCAAATAAAAACAATGGTCATGAGCATGAAGTTATTTATTGATTTTTTAAATACTTAAAATGGATTAAAACTCTGGCTATTAAAAAGTTGATGCTGTTAACATACCAGTTATTATTCATGCAAATGTTCTCAGTAATGGGCAGTTGATAACCAATACTATATTGCGGATAGGCAAGCAAAACAAAATGTTGCTAAAGTATTTATTATTTGTTACTTCTATTTTCTGAGATTATAACACGCTCACATCATTTCTCTTTTCCGTTTTGTCTCTCCCAACCCTCATGAACTCTCTTCACAAAGATTGTTGTTATATGCGTGTATTTATACATATACATGTGTATTTTCATTCTTGATATAACCTGATGAGCCTGTATAATGTTCCATATACTTATGTTTTTGGACAGGAGAAAGACCAGAAGGCCTCAACTCAATACAAAAAGTATATGTATTTACAAAATTATACCTTTTGTATTGTTTATGTTTCTTTTCTAATTTCAAAATTACAAATATAATTTAAAATTTTTACTGTATCCAAGAACATTTCTTAATTAGCTGAGAATTTAATGCAAATATTCAATATATTTTGACATATCTATCCCTCACTTCTCTCCCATCTCCTCTGTTCTCGTCTCCCACCTCTAAACTTCATGTTCATGTAAATAAAACCTGATGAATAGCTGTGTTTCCCTTGTGCTTCTGCATTTGAAGTTAGTCATTCACTGAAACATGGTCAGTCTAGTAGGGGGCACATTCAATAAAACAAAACAAAGCCACTGACTTTTGGGTAGGGCTATCGATTGGCTTCCTTCTCTTGGCAGATTGCAGACTGTTTTCTGGAATTATAGAAACCTGACTACAGGAAAGAGGCTTTCAGACCACACATACAAGTCCTGTATACTAAGTTTATGAGTTCTTCAGCAGTAGAAATCCAACTTCAACTGCTGAGAGGTAACCAAAAGCCACATAGATGAGCTATATTGTTTCTGGAGTCGCTTATACTACCTTGACCATTCTAAGCAGGTTTCAAACGCCTGGAAATTGGGTTTCTGTTAGTATGTGGTTCTTGCAGGAGCACTGTCAGCTTGAATGACTTAACTACTTTTAAGGCATTCATAAATGTGTGTATGTACGCAAATCTTTATGTATTCTGTGTAATTTTCGGTAAATAGAAAATAATATGATTTTGAGGTTTCATCAAACAGCTTGGTGTGATCTGTCTCTCGTCACTCTTTTCGTACTGACTCCCCATCCTCCCAGTTGCAGTCCCCTCCCATTATGTCATTTCCCACTTCTAATGCTCATTCTTGTGGGATTGCCTCCCTTTACTCTCCTCCTCCAACCTGTAGCCCTTTTTCTCACTTATGTGATTACTCCATGTTGTGTATTCACACGTGAGAATTTAGAGCTAGGAGTCAGAGATGAGAGAAAACATGCACCATGTATCTTTCTTTGTCTGGATTACCTGCATCAATATAACCTTTTCATTCATTTACTTGAAATTTTTCAATTTTTTTCAGTTTCTTTATAGATGAATATTATCCCATTGTGTATGTTTTCCACAGTTTATTGACCATTTTTCAACATAAGGACAGTTAGATTATTTCCATTTTCTGCCTCTTGTATACAAGGTGGTAATGAACATTGTATCTGAAAAAGTATATGTGGAACAGAAAGTTGGCTCATTTGGGCCTATGTCAAGAAAGGGTATACCTAAATCATATGCAGGTTTATGTTTAGTCAAATGGGGAAATTTTTATGGGGTTACATCTCTAAAAAGGAACCATAGGCAATTAATGACTAATGGAAGAAAGAAAATTATCCTTTCTCAGGAATAAATCTTGTTATTGATTCTATAACTAAGAATGGTCAGCCAGGAAATCATTTACATTTAAAAAACAAAAACAGATTCAGCAGGATGTGTGTGTGTGTGTGTGTGTGTGTGTGTGTGTGTGTGTATTTATGCACGCATTCACGCACACATACTCAAAGTAAAAGAAGTTATCTACTCAAGAGTGGGAGGCTATAGGAGGGGTTCATGGAAGAATAGTTGGGAAGAATGGAAAGTAGGAAAGGAAGATGAAAACGATATAATTCTATTTAAATTAGAGCTTATTTTAGCCGTGTGGTGGTGGCACATGCCTTTATTCACAGAACTCTGTAGGCAGAGGCAGGCAGATCTCTGATTCTGAGGCCAGCCTGGTCTATAGAATGAGTTCCAGGATACTTAGAAATATACAAAGAAACCATGTCTCAAAACAAAACAAAAAGCATATTTTAATAGGATTGACTCTATTTATCAATGGCTTCTCACCTAGGGTCACGAGCTCATGAGCACCTTCTAAGGATAATGCTTGGTGTCATGGTTTTGATCTATTAACAAAGATCCAATAATTTAAACTAAGAAATAGAAAGTATTTTTTCCTCAATAAAAAAATTCCAGCCTGTTATCAAGATATGATATCAAGATATTCTACTAATGACATGAAGATTTTCAAGATTTTGTTTTTAACTTACAATTTGGGGATTTTAAAGTTAGGCTCCTAGTCCAACTACATTTTAAAATATTTTATCTACTCAGTTATGTGAGGATGACCTAGAAATGAGAATTTCAGTGAACCCTTATATTCAAATGTTCTTTCCAGACTATTTAATCTACTTTGATGGTTTATTATCACTGATAAAAATTACTTAAATACTATATATTTAAGACTTTAAGTAAAGTATCACTATCATTCTACTTACATTTCCAATTTTATCCGTGAATCTTCTTGGTTTGTATGTTACCATAATAATTTTGGTATAAGACTATCATTTTTCAAAGATAAATATGTTAGTATTTTTATAGTCATCTAAAATTATCAATTTGAAAAGATACAGCCCATTTCCTAAAGTAATTGTGCTTTCTTAAGTATGACTCTGATATATTACAAGAATGCTTAATGCCTTCCTGATTACATGTTTCTTTATCTTTAACTCTCAATTAGGTTCCTATATATACACAATAATTCAACTTATCTTAAACAATGCCATTGATCCTTTTTCAAATCCTCTTTTATTCATATCACAGATATGTTTGTGTAGTTCTTTATATATAATAAATATCTCTTTAAATCTTGACTATATAAACATTTTAAGTAGTCTCATAGACTAATGCATGGCATAGTTTTGAAGCCTGAAACTTCATCATTCATCAATACTGTTTTTATACACATCATTGTTGATGCTTCCTTGCATATATGAGTTTAGTCATCATAACGTGAAATTGCTTAGTGAAATCCAACACACAGGTTTCAGGCTGAGGATTCTGTAACTTCAGATTTGTGAGATTGCGTCATAGGTTCACCATGGAATGCAGGACACTTTAATGGATTCTTCTAGTTTGGCGATGCCTGAAAAGAAGTCGTAGATTTTAGTGAATGGGACTTAATTATAAGAAACTCTCCATAGGAATTTCAGATGACTAAATCTGCTTTTCTTATTAACAGAAAGAGCCAAGATTGGCAGGACTTCTGAGCAGAAATAGGAAAACTGGGAAGAAAAGTGGTGGGATTCACCAGAGAGATACAGAGAAAGTGTGATCCTTGGTACTGAACAATGGTAACAAGCCATGTGTCAGAACATAGATTAATATAAATGGGATAATTTAAGTTATAAGAGTCAGTTTAGAACAAGCCTAAGGTATAGGTCAATATCTGATCCTATTGAATATTTGATCATGATATAGTAATTTTTCATTTGATAGTGCTTCAAATCGCTAAATTATATATAAGACAGTATTTTATGATAATTTGTATGTGTTTAAACATTTCAAAGTCATTGATTAAAGAAGAGTAATATCATTTATTATTCAAACCCAAAGTAGATCAGGCTCCCCTAACACCAGTTCTGAGTGGAAAGTTTATGTCAATGTATTGTGACTTTCCAGAAGCCTGAAAACTTGTCGGACTCAATTTGCTTATGGAAAAGTATGTAATAACTTTTACCAATGCATACATTCAAATACATAGATTTTATGTGACAATGGCTGCCTGATTTTGATTAGTTAAATTTTAAAGTTATTGATTCTTGATTTTTATAGTGTAACTAGATTTCTACTTTAACCCTTCAATCATTAAACATTTATGTCTGATACAATGGCAATTAGCAATGACTAATTTTGAAATTCAAAACAGTGAACTCTACTTGAAGCACAAGGTAATGTTCTCAAGTTAAACTATATCTTTTGATATTGCTTCAGATATTTAACACTGTTAAAAATAATTAAAACATTAGCCAAGCAGAAATTTGACTAACAAAATAAATCACATGAAAAGTTGATTAACATCATTAATCATGAAAATAAAACTCAACCCCCAAATTAAACACATGAATCTATTATTTAGGTGGTCATCAAAATCCTGATATAATAGTAATAACAATAAATACTATTATTACTACTAATAATGTGTCAAGGGAAAGTTAAAGAAATTCCAAATTTAACCAAAAGTATTCATTAAATATAATTAGATATAATTACATATTAACTTGATATAAATAGACCAAGAACTCTTGTTTGGAATTCTCCCATGTGTTAAAACTATCATATGCTATCAAAGTAATGAAATGATAAACAACAGTTGTCATACTTCTATGCAATAGAATAATAGTCAGCAGTAAGAAAAGCCATCACTTGCAAATTAGAAATACCTTCAATTAATTGTTAAAATATAAGAAAGCAGGAGCTGGAAGACTATGACCTCTAATATGCCATTTATATGGCATAAAAATAACCCAGTTGTTACCAAGTCCTAGTAGGAGTAACTACAAAACACATGAACATTGACCTCAGATGGGGCTTTTGCTATTTATCTTGGTTGAGGTGGTATTTATATGAATAATAGAAAAATTAATTCTATGCATACCTAGCAGAACTGTGTGATGTGTATAAGATAGTGATGAACAAAGCTGATTTTAATTGGTTCACATGAATGCTTTTAAATGTAATTTCTGGACTTGAACAGACTTATGTATATTGGCTGGATGTAACTTTGAATGAAGCCTTCAAGGCCTATACATTAGACTTTAGTTTATATAAATGGAGACTTCTCGTTCATTTCTAAGCTGGTCAGAGCCAAATAATCACACCAAAACTTTATTAATTACAACATTGTTTAGCCAATAGCTTAGACATATTCTTGGCTAGTCTTACATCTTAAATTAACCTATTTCTTTTAATTCGTGTATCACCATAGTTACTAATGGCTTACTAATAAGTTTCTGGTGTCTTTCTCCTTCTCCAGTTACATGGAGTCCGCCTTCTTTCTCCCTGCATTCATTCAGTTTTGTTTTCCTATCTAGCTCTATTCTGCCCTGCCGTAGGCCAAAGCAGCTTTTTTATTAATCAATGATAAGAAAACATTCACATCTATAGAGGGGAATCCCACATCATTTTCCCTTTTCTGTCTAAATAAAAAGGAAACTTTAACTTTAACATAGTGAAATTACATCTAACAAAAGAGGTATCAAGCAAGAATTACAGTTATAATGTTTATGTGAGTCTAAAGTTTTATATCTACATTATCATTTTATCATAACTAAATAAAACTATAGCTACCTGTCTGCAACTCCATCAAAGACCACAGAAGGATATATTCCTATCTAAACAAACAGGAAGTGCATTGTAAGCAACTTCAAAAATTCTAGAATTGGCAGAGACATCTCGCTGCCTGGACAGACACCCAAAGTTCTTCTGTAACATTGGGACATCCATCTTCTACCTATAGGCCCATAGTACCTGGCAGATTTTTCCATGAAGCAGGAAATTTGAAAGCCTGTTTTACCTACATTGGTAGTTTGTCAGTCATTTTCTTCTGTGCTCTTCATAATGTCTGTCAGACTCTTTCATGAAGCAGAAATCCTGAAGGACTATCTCAGCTTCTTTAGGTGCATTCAGTAAATATTTTTCTGTGGGAACTGCATGTCCAGTTCACACAGCATATCATCAAGCAATCAAGGCAAGGGCAATTTCTTGCCCAAATGGCTAGCCTTGTCACATTGAAAGCAAATTGCATAACTAGTTTCCTCAATTCCCATCAGCCTTTCTGAAGTAATTGGTGCTGCCAGAAGCAGACATGTCTCACTGTCAAGAAGAGTCTAAGTTATTAAAACCTTTTAAATGCCATATTCTGTAGGTCTTTGAAGTATTGAGGATTGTCTATCTAACTGAAATATATCTCTGTCTATCTAGAAAACCTAACTAATATGACTAAAAGTTTGCCTATTATAAATGACTATCAATATGTAATTTTTAATCATGTGTTAGGTTTTTAACGAGCTCTATAAACATACCTTAAACAAGAGTAGAACTATAATATCACAAAATTTATCTTAAATTTGCATCAATAGACCAAAGTCTATATCAATGTAAAGTATTCATTTCTATATCATTTTCCCCTTTAAATGAAAGCAAACAATTATAAACAATCATTTTCGTAATTTGGGCATTGTTTTCTTCAAACTGTTTCCTCATGTTTGTTGGCTGAAGTAGTTTTAGAATTCATAGAGACCTTTCATGGGGTATTTTTCCGTCAAACAACTTTAGCCTGTAAGGAATCTACAGATTCTCATCTTCTGTGGAAACAAAAGCAGAATCTGTTTTCCAAAATAACATAAACTTAGACTCAAATTTTGAAATGAGATTACCTTTAAAATATATATGTAGGTTTTCCTTAGTAAGCTTCAGAATCAAATGTCTGTCTGCAGTCCCTGTGAGTCCATGTGAGTTGATTCTGTGGGGTTTTATTAGTGATGTTCTTAACCCCGCTGGTTCCTGATATCCTTTCTGACCTCTTCCACAGGATTCCCCAAGCTCTGGCTAATGACCTTAGATTTGGCAATGGTTTACTGAATCTGTTTTCATCAGTTGATGGGTTGAATGTCTGACAACAATTAGGCTAGACACCATCTATGATTATAGCACAATAACGTTAGGAAACATTTCATTGATTTCACCCTGAGTCATGTTTGGTTCTAACCTAAATCTCTCTTGTGTCTGGGTCTAGACCCTTCAGGCAGTGTAAGGAGTGTGTATCCCTTCATGGTATCAGTCACAAGAAGAACCAGGCATTGGTTGTCCACAAGGACATTTATAATGCTCTATCAGATATAAAGGTAAAAGAATAAATAATAAACATTTTTTATTCTTTTATGCTAGTGAAATGTCTGGAAATTAAATTAGGTAGAAATTCTGGTGTGTTGGTTCTTGGGAAATCCATCCTTGATGGCTCCTCTAAGACTACAACATCAGAGACATACATATTTTCTGGGTGCTGTCTTTAACTCTTCCATTTGGTTTTTGAATCTTTGCAACAGTTACCTTATCTCAAACATTTCACACTGTTATACTTATTTATTTTTAATTTTCATAAGTTATGAATGAGAATGTCCATCCTTTCTTTTCAGATACATAGCAATAAAACATCGTGATTTAACGCAGTTTCAGTTTGTTTAAGCTTAATAAACAAATGAGTAGATAAGTTACTGAAATTACTAAATTTGTTTTTTGGTATGTACAATTATTACAGGAAAGATGACGGATCTTTGGTGTGTGGGACCATATGTAAATAACAAAAAATAAACCAAATATTTACAACTTTAACTAAAATATGGCAGTACCAGTCTTTTTTGGAGAAAAGTAAAAAGTGTTCAATATACCTTTTCTAGGAGGGTACATACGTATTAAAAGAGAAAAAGAAATGATTCCATAAAGATCAACATCCTAAATTAGATGAATTTATCAAAGTTTCTTGCAGGTGCAAGACTGCCTTAAGAAGTAGTTGTGATCACCCAGACTGTCAACCTCCTGCACATCAGTATCATCTTTTTAAATGTTGCTTCAAACTCTAGCATGATACAAATCTTGGATCAAAAGATGTATTGTCTATTCTTAAATCAGCTGAGTGCAGTGTAGGCAACATAAGACAAACTAAAAGCATTATCTGCTATACTAAATACTTTTCTGATTAAAGCTACAAAAGACCTGATAAAATACAGGAAGAAAGGCTTAACATTGACTCACAGTTTCAGGTTACAGGCCTACTCAGTGAGGAAGCCATGGTGGCAAGAACTAAGCTAGCTGCTCACTTTAAATCTGTAGTCAGGGAGCAGAAGGAAATAAACATGGGGCTCAATTCACTTTCTGCCTTTGATTGAGTCTGGGTTCCCAGCTTATGGATGGTGCTACTCAAAGAAGAGATGGTTCCTCTCACCTAATTCATCCAAGTCTTGACACTCCTCCCTAGACAAGCCCAGAGTTTTGTGTCCTCTTATATAGTTGATCTTTAAAGATCTTGTAAAGTTGACAACCATTACTAACTATCACTTCTGCAAAAGTTAAATACCTGTGTTCTCTCTTTACTTTCCCTTGTGTGTAATGTTGAATACCTCAGCAAACATCATACACATGCAAGATGAATGCCCAACTTTGTTGCACTATGGTGCATAGAAATCTAAATGCTAACTTGTTACAAAATATAGGTAGTCTCATTACAAGTGTATACTTGGAAAAGTATGTGATTGATAAATCATTGCCAATTCAATGATCAAATATTTCTTAGTAAATTGTTATGCATGTGACATTTTGTTGGGAAATACAAATAAAGAAACAGAAACAAATTACAGATCTTAAGGAACTTAACACAAATACAGTTAACTGATCATTGATATTTGAATGATATGATGGATAACTGAGGGCAAGGATCAAATATAAGCTAAATGAATGCTTATCTTGTGCTTGGAAGATTATTTATTTTTAAATATTCTGAAATAAATGCTATTGTCAATTTAAAAAGGAACATTTGCAAATAATATAAATAAGAAATAAAGTTCTTCATAGTTGCCAGATTAAGAAATATACTAACAACGTGGTCCCTTGTATATTCAGATAATTATAACCTATTTTTCTTCAAAACTTTTAACATCAACCAAAAATATCTAAGTGTACTAGAAACCCAAACTTTCCTAGATTCTGAAACTTAATAGTCTTCCCAGGTTTCAAACATACAAACTTAATGCTTTCTTTTCTTTACTTGAAGTGACCTTGATTGACACCCACACGTTCTATAAATGGTCACCCATGGGGACAAGCATTTCCTACTAGCTGAAAATTGCCAGGTAACATCACAAAATAATGGGATTTCTAAACTGAAAATATAATGGCGAAATTTAGGTTTAAATGCCCTGCAGCTAAAAAACTAAGTTCTAAGAACTCGGTGTTATAATTTCTAGTCCAGAAATATGAGCAAAGAAAAGAAAGAAGTTGTGTAAATGTCTATAATGCCCTTTGTTATTGGCATCTATATGAAATTAATATTTATACATGTTATTAATAGCCTTTTTATAATTCACACACCTTCAACATTCTCCTGAAATACAAAAGCCAGTTTGATTAAAGCATTTCAAGTAGACATTTAGTAAGGCAAACTCCCAAGCTAATCCTGCTCTAATATAAGAATGGAATGAAGCTGAAATGAAAGGCTATGTTTGGTTGTCTAAATGAATGGTAAATGGTACTTCCTAGACTTGACAGTTGGTACAAAAAGCATACCTATACACATGCCATCTTGGATACTGAGGTATTGGGAAATGAAACACCACCGTGCCTTATCCAACAGCTACTGGTCTACTTGTTATCAAACAATTTAGGCTCATTTCCTATTTTAGCAAGGAAGAACACACAGCATTAAGAAGCATCCCAGGGAGAGGAGTAACAAAGTTCCAAACTTAGAATTCAGAGTTTAGTTGGGTAACTTTAGACAAAGTCAAGAGGTACAGAACTTCAGTGCCTTGGGTGTGGATAGAAATCATTACAGAAAAACACAGCCAATCAAAATGCGGAGTTGTAGAGGACATACCCAAAGGATACATTTGCAAAACAACTCTCACACCTAAGGCTCAGGGAACTTATGAAAGAAGAGTAGAAACAGTCAAGTCTGAAAACATATTAGAAATAGCGTATGTCTGAAAATATCTGTCATACGTGCATGCGATGAGCAAAACCTCTGTTGGCAGGTTGACTGCTTCATCCTGATTGAAAATGTGATTGCACCCATCATCATAAGGAGTTTTTAACTCTGTTTGCTACTTTGTCATCTCTCTAAAGCCTTTTAACTTTATAGCACATATGGCTTCACAACTTGAAACTAGTAAACACAGTTCTGATCTAATTTAATACCCACATTACAGTTACATTTTAAATATCATATCAAGAGGTCTATAAACAACAAGGATAGTATGTGGAGTAGCTTGGCAATGCTGAAAATGCATTATGGTTGCCAGCATCATAAAATTCCATTGGCTTTTGCTTAGAAGTGTTGGGTATTGAATTTGCCTTCCGCTATACTGTAATTAGCAACATTTTGAACTGCTTACAAGATTCAATTGACTGACAATATTAATCACACATTCAGAAAGAAATCATCCATTACGTTTGATTTTTTCTTATATGTTCTCGGCAGCTAATCACTGATTAAAATTCAGGAAATGGCCCTTTTCACCATTCCCCATGCCCACTTATTTCCTTGGTATATTTAATCTTTAAAGATTTTTCCCCTCATTGCATCAGATCTTTATTCTGAATGTCTATAGACATGGAAGAAAACCAAGAAACAACATTTTTTTTATCAAGAGGAACAGTTTTTCCAGATAATTAAATCCAAGAATGTTCCGAGAAAACACAGCGCGGAACATAAATTAGGTTCTATCAAGGGATACAGGTTGTTCCTCATGAATGGATACTGACAAAACAATTTTGTGGAGAGCTTTGAAAAGTCATTAATAGTTTTGAAAATTTTGAAAGCTAGCACAATTTACAGAGGAAGACAGAAAGTGTTAGTTTCACATTCTAAAGATATACTTCAAATATTCCCAGATATTTCTTTGACAGTATTTTTAAAACATATGTCAGATTTCTGTACAGAAACTTTTATGAATGCAAGGGGAGGTTTTTACTTTTAATTGCATTCATAGAGATATCAATTCAAGAAGAAAACAATGAAATGCAAATATCAAAATAGAATAAATTTACAAGACCAAGAGATCTGAAAGTTTGGAGGAACTCCAACTATACAGACCATTATATGGAACTGTACAGCACCCACAGAAGTATGGACAGATTCTAAACTCTGGAAAGATGAAGACATTTTCCATTTTACTTGATTACTTTACATTTTACTTAGATTTGAAGTATTTTAGATAATCAGTACTTGTTAATGAAGTAAATGTGCAATAGTAATTTACGTAGAACTCTCTAATTGGTTTGCATAACAATATGCTACCCATACTTGATAATTACCTAACAAAATTAAAACGGAAAGCTGAAACATATTAAAATGATTGCCAGTATATATTTCAAAAACAGGATATATATTTTTGTGGAAGTATAAACTCTGATATTCCACGCATGTAAAATGAAATTATGTCAAGTCATCTATAAGATGAGGTAAAGGGACACACTGCAGTTACAAGCTAAGTGCAATATTTATAGCTCTTCAAATATAGAAAGCAGAATATCAGATCTTGTGAATGTTAATAATGTCTTGTGCTATAGTAATGCTCTGGAGTTATATATTATAACTTTTGGAATTACATCTCTATACTGATGTGTTATGTTTCTTGAAACTCACACTTGTATTGATTCTGGGAAAAAAAGGAGAACATGTCTCACAAGACAGGAGTCCAGTTGTAATGCATTATTATGCATCTCTGCCTCACTGCCTTTTCTTGTTACTGCCACACATCCTGTCCATTCTTACTCAGACTGAATGTTGCCAATCACTCTTATTTGTGGTAGTGACACTCACATGCATAGTAACACACTAAACAACATGACTCTGAACTATCTGCACTTGCCAGACTTCTCTTTGTTTCCATTAATTTCTTTCCTTTGCAAGTGTTTTTCCACAACATATGAATGCTTGCCATTTTCACATCATGGTTCCTAGGAACTATAATGTGAACTTTTTCATATTGGACTGAAGAAGGTTTAATGTTGTGTGTGAAATCATTATCAGTCAAAAAGTTAAAAAAAATAATATTTAAAAGTGCTGTTCATTTGAGCTACCAGATGCAATTAGAATTAGAATTTCTTTAGCATATTCTTATGAGGCTCATTTCTACCATTTTCTCTTAGGATTTGGCTCGTGTGTGTGTGTGTGTGTGTGTGTGTGTGTGTGTGTGTGTTAGTGCTTGTGTAGACCTATTCCTTGGAGAGAACAAGAAGAAATTGTGATTATTTGAATCTGAAAAAAATATTCTGGCATTTGCATAGTTAATATTTTGATTTTCAAAACTGAACCTTCTGAGTTAAAGTAAGAATACTGTTTTAAATAATGAAATAAACTGAAAGTTAGACAAGTAACACTGCTTGAAGCACTTATTTTATTTACTATGGGAAATATAAAATACAATGAAATCTCAGAGTTTCATCTATATTGTTTCTTGTTGAATATTTTTATCACAATTCACATATTTTAGTCCAAATTTCCATTTAAAGTATTTTATCAACTTTTTGGTTTTAGGTTTTCTTTTATATTATTTATGTTTGGACTTATTATAAATATGGTATATTTATCTTTACTGGTTTGTTTCTAAAATAATATAAGACATAAAATTAAACTATTAAAATGTGATATTGGAGTTAAATATTTTAAATTTGAAGATGCTGGCATTCATAGTAGTTAACTTCTTTGTTTTATAATTTCTATGCTGTTTTATACTGATGAATTCAGAAGAGTCTTGCATAAATGTGTAAGTTTAGCTAACTAGTAAACACCTTTATAAATAGATGTCTATTGCTGTGTTACAGTTTTATTTATTCTATAGATTTATTATACCAATAGAGGCTATTTATCGGCTCTCAGGCTACCATTTTATATTCATTTATACTGTGTGTAATTTATATATCATTTAAAGTATTCTATTGTGTGTAGTTTATTATAATTAGAGCTATAAAAATGAACTACATCATATACTACCCATGTTATAAAACTTACAGTGCCATATTTTTATTTTTAGATCAGTTTAAGATCCACAGCAACCATGGATTAGTTACAGAATTTCTGTACATTCCCTGTACTCCTGTACACAGTCTCCCCTAACATCTCTGTGCATATTTGCTTCAAATGATGAAGCTATAATGATGCAGCCTTATGGTCTACAATTTATAATTTTCATGAAGATCACTTTATAAACTATATATTTTCTGGGCATGAGGATATATGCTGACTGGATTTATGATTATGTTGTGTCTCACAATGGCTTTCTAGCCCTTATATCTCCTGGTCCTCATTTACTGTTCATTCTTCCCTATCTTTTAAACTTCTGTGAATCACTGCTGCTTTATTGCCTCAAAGTTTTACTACTTTTTCAATATTGAATACTTGAAGTCATACAATATGTGACTTTTTTACTTAATAAAATTAATTTATTAGATTATTTGTTCTATTGATTACCAACTTCTTGAGTTCTTTGTATGTTGTGGAGATCAACCCTCTGCCTGATATGGGGTCAGTGAGATCCCATTGTGTAGGGTTATGTTTTTTATTGTTGACCATGTCCTTTGCTTTACAGAAACTTCTCAGTTTTAGGTTAATTGTTTCTCTCTGTGTCTGTGATACTGGGGTACAGACCTAAATAGAGAACTCTCAACAGAAGAATCTAAAATGGCTAAAATACACTTAAGGAAATGCTCAACAACCTTAGCCAGCAGAAAATTGTGAATCAAAACAACTCTGAAATTCCACCTTACACCTGTAAGAATGGCAAAGATCAAAAAACACTGATGGCAACTTATGCTCCATTGCTGGTGAGAGTGCATACTGGTATAGTCCCTTTGGATAGTAGTATAGCAATTTCTCAGAAAATTAGGAAACAACCTTTCTCAAGTCCCAGTAATACCACTTTTGGGTATATACCCAAATGATGCTCAATCAGACAACAAGGATATGTGCTCAACTATGTTCATAGCAGTTTTGTTTGTCATTGCCAAAACATGGATGCAACCTAAATTCCCCTTGATTGAGGAATGGATAATGAAAATGTGATACATTTACATAATGGAGTACTACACAGCAGAAAAAATAATAACATCTTGAATTTTGCAGGCA